>NW_018243366.1:147887-170793 GCF_001263595.1 Phalaenopsis equestris | reverse complement strand
AATTCTGTTGTGGAAGTATGCATATTGTGTTGTGTCAAATAGGAGTAATAATATTCTTTATCCTTCCTAGAGATGCTATAAAGAACATTGACTAATTTAAAGTTTGAATAGTTCTGAAGACCGGCTAAGCAGGGAAGATACTAGCTCTCACACTAGAGTTCCTTTGATTCCCTCCACCTGGGGGCTAACATCTTGTATCAAAACCTAAAACAATAAACCAAGTTGGGGGCTTTAACCTGTCACTTTAAAGTCTTCTAACTCTACACCCTTTAATGAATATTTCCCTATTTATTTGCACTCAATCATATAAACTACCTTCTCATTAATACAACATCATGTGATTCTTTCCAATTGTTGACTGAGACAATAACATCTCGATTCTTACATGTTCTCACAACAAATTTTAACATATGGATTGGCCAAATCAAGAAGTAAATGAAGTACATGGATTAAAATCATCACAACTTCTTCCAACATTAAGGATCAATACTCTCCACAACTTCCATCCAACACTTAATTACTTATCATTTTAAGAAGAAAGATAAAGAAAACTACTCATAATCCATAGAGAAAACAAAACCACACTTCAGTTTAAAAGTAGAAATCATTGTTAAGCCAACAACAAGTCTCAATTAAAACCAAAAGTAGTCTAAAACAAAAGATAAAAACTTATCAAGTCCTCTACCAAACTCTTGAAGTTCCTTTGATTCTCTTCTATCTTCCTTCTTTTATATTTCTCCAAAAGGTGTCTTGGTATCTCTTCAAAATTATCTCTTCAAAATGTGTTTCAAAATATGTCTATATTCGATGTATTTCATCAAGAGATGCATCATTTCATGATAATATTCGTCCATGGTGGTTATAACCACCTATTAAGCCAATAGGTGCCTCACAAACCTCTTTAAAATTCACAAAAATCGAATTTACTCATCCAATAACTACCACTAGCGCTTAAGTGTGGGGCCTCTGGCGCTTAGGTGCGACCTTCTCTATTTAACCGGCGCTTAAGCACCGAATCTGGCGCCTATCTGGCGCTTAGGCGCCAAAACACTTTTGCACATTTTTCACATATTTGCTCCAAATTTGATCATTTTTAACTCCTTCAAGCATTTTTCACCTTTTCACTTATACCTGAAACAAAAACACAAAAATACCTTTCATTAAAGTGCAAAATCTAAAAAATAGATATAAAAATGTGTCTAAAAACACTATATATTTTAGGCGTATCAGACAACTCACGAGTTAGCTCGTTTGGGGCGATGGCGGAGTGCCGTTGGATCACGCGTGTATCGGACAGACGACTGAGATCGCGTTGGATGAAGTCTCGGTGCGTGTACAGCGGGCTGACTCAGCTGGCAGTGCCCAACTAGAAGGGGATGTGTGCGCGGTTCGGAGCTGCCTAGGATGACGCGGTGCCGACTGGGTTTAGTTGATAAATAGGGATTTTCTTATTTATTTAAATAGCCGGTTCTTATTTATTTAAATAGATAGGGATTTTCTTATTTATTTAAATAGCCGGAACTTCAAAAATTCATAACTTTGTGTAGAAAAATCACAAAAATTAAATAAAAATACTCTGTTGCTCAATGAAGAGAGAACAATGTGGAAATATTTTCATTTCTATTTGATGCATATTTTATTTTTAATTATATAAATGGTGTTTTCCTTATTTTTATTCTCCATTAGCATAGACATTTCACCATGGCATGGGACCATGGGGGGACCATGCATGGCATGGGACCATGGGGCTTTTGATGTATCTGTTGTTAGGCATCTCTCCTGATTTTTTCAAGGTCAGGGTGCATCTCTAACTAGAGATATTCAATTTTGAAGTTAATGGTCTCTATTTTGGTATAAAAATTATAATAATTAAAATACTCACAAAAAAAATACAAAACTTATTTCGATAGGTTTACTGTGGTCATAGGATCTTAGAAAAAAATATAAACTTAGTTTAACTTATTTAATATAATCCTAGTTGTCACTAATCCTAAAAATCAAGAGAAAATTAATTTGGAGTAATTATAAATGTAAATGACATAAAGACTATTCCAAACTGTAATTTTATGTTATAGGAGCTTCCCATAAAAATTTCAAGTCAATTAGAGTTAATTTAATCATTAAAATGAATTTTTAAGATAAAATAACATTTTTGGTATTAAAATAATTATAAAAATTAAAATAAAATTAAAATAAATCACCAAATTGGTTTTGGCAGCTCCTTATGACTAGAGGAATTTAAGAAAAATAAAATTGGAATTAAAATAAACACATCATTTTTTAGGCTATTTTTGAGTATTTAAATAATTAAAATTAATTAAAAATCATAAAAATCACAAAATTGTAAAAACACACTAAAATATCACATTTAGCTTCCTTATTACTTGGAACCAATCAAAATAATTTTCCTAATTTTCTAAGTCAAGATATTAATTTTAAAAGGCTTAAAAAATGAATTTTCTTTAATTTTTTCACTAAAATAATTCTAACAATTAAAATATAAATTACAAAAATATGAAATTTATTTCTATGGGTTCCTTAGACTCAAAGAGATTTAATAAAAATATAAAACTTACTTTTCCATTTAAATATTATATTATAATTAATAAATACTCCATAAATTAAAATAATTCTTAAAATTCAAATATAATTCAATAAAAATTAAATTTCTAAAAATCATGAAAATTGGTCCAAGTGGTCCTCTAACATAGGTAAACCTCCAATAATTTACTTAAGAACAGAAGTTTTATTTTGATTGAGTTATTAAATTTTCATTGAAAATCCCTATTTTTACATTATAAATGATTATAAAAATGAAAAAATTAAAAAATTCAGAAAAATCACATTTTCTCATATGATGTTTTAATTAGCCCATGAGTGAGGTAACATAAAATTTTCAAGTCATTTGAGTCTAATGTAATGAATTATGGGGTGTTAAGGTCTTAGGGGCAAAAGTGTAATTTTGGAATTTAAAACTTAATTAATATTTAGGCCTAATCAAGAGGGTAAATGGGTAATAAATGATATTAAAATAACATGTCTTGATGATTGAAACATAGAGAGGGATAAGTGGTAGAAACCAACCTTACTTTGAATTTCATAAAGGATAAATTTATAATTTTTCAAATTAATGAAATTTGGAAGAATATTTAAATAAGAGGATATTAAGGTGAGGGGTTTGATTTGGAAGATCATTATTCACTAATTTTTGAACCCTAGTTGATGGTTTTAATATAATTTATAATTCATGATTGAGAGCAAAAATATTCAAAACCTTTTTAAAAAAAAAATTACAAATCAACCCATTAAATCTTAAGGGCTTAGTAGTGAACTAGGCTTAATCAAAATTTTTCAAAATTTTGTCTAATGAAAATTTTGTCTAATGAGGTTTAGAGAATAAGTCATAATTAATTTGAAATCAACAAAATGCCACAAGTCCATGCTATAAATAATCAAATTAACCAAATTCCTTAATTAAGTCAAGTCGCCCCCAATGGTCTTTACCTATATAATTCATAAGTAAGATATCAAGTGATAATTACTCCACTTAATGGATAATTAAAACATCAAGTTCATTAAGCATAAGGGTATTAATTAGATGAACTATTTAGCAAATATGATAAAACCCAAAATGAACTCAAGTTAATTCCGAGGACCATGAAATGTCTAAGGTATTACCCAAAACTTCTTCATGATCCTTTGGAAATCTTAAAGGATATGCGAGCTTATCATAATTTGCTTAATAGAATCATCCTTAAAATTTAAATACACCAAAATACGACATAGGATTTAGCAGACACATTTTATGTCAGTACTTCCTACTTTTTCTACAAGCATGCTTTAATTCCCGCAAAATTATACATATATATGCTTTGCAAGCACTGATGTTTCAGGTGAAGGAATTTTACAGCATCGTTTTCTCTTTTACTTTTTGCACAATACTTTTATGCTTATAAAACTTGCATGTTAAATAACGATGCCACTCTGCATGAAAACCTAAAAATGCTAGGATAGGCACAACACCAAAAAAAAATTAAAATCAATTAAGATAAAATTCACCTCCAAAACATTCAAAATATAAGACAACTCAAAATTTAATCACAAACATCACAAAACAACAATTGCAACTAAATTAAGACGTCTTTATTGGATGATCGGGAATCCCTCAGAGGAGGTAACCTACGGTTGTTAACTAGATTTCCCACAGTCTAAATGAAAGTATGGAACTCATTGAGTTGAGTTTAGTAATTTCATTTAGACTAAGTGAATCCAATAGAAAATAGTGGTACCAGAATGAGGGAACCGTAGGATCCTAACCGGTGTCGCTCTAATCAAATTTAATATGCCTCATAATTTAAAGAACCATAACCATAGGGACACCTGATTTGAAATCATTAATTGACACATTAGAAAACTTGAACTCGCCATGACGAGGAGCTTGGAGCTAACATTATAGGCAATACGACCATTCTCAACAGCAAGAGGATCTATAACAACATATCTTTCCTTAGAATTAAACAAAAATCCATAGGATTCTGAGGTTGTTTGATTATCCAACATAAATCCTCAATTTATCTTTAGACCTTTGTATAGCCCTGCTAAACAATTTAAGCCCTAACTCGTCTTAGGATTCCAAGGTTGTCATTTGTCACGACCTAAATCTTCACATCTTTCAGGCTATTTGTATGATCGTTTCACGCAAATATAAGCCCTAATTAATAAAATTGGCAGGATGAAACATTCAGTAGTTCTAATCTCTAAAATTGAAGCCAAACAGTAGGACAGCTTGAGAAGTCACAGAGGTTCTCCTCTGAATCTATGATATCCCCTAGTTCTTCTTCTTTTGAATTCTAAAATAAAATGTTCCAAACTTAAGCCATTCCCTTTTCACACATCTTTGTCTGATCCCGTTGAAAAGTCCTCTCCTTTTGAATTCCTTGAAGAAAATATCCTCTAATTTTTATCAAGAGTTTTCTTAGGTGACTCTGGTTATCTAAGATGTAATTAACTATAGGGGCTTGCCTTTATAAGAAGCATTCCCAAACCTAGCTTAATATTAATGTTATTTAATTCTTCATATTAAATAGGGGAATTTGTCGGTAAACATAAAATGGTTTTGCAAAATTAAACGGATGTCATACAATCTTTACTTTATTTAATCGAGCTTTAACCAGTAAGTAATGTATATATCCCACAGGATAAGTGCACTAATTGTGGTATTAGACTCGTTTATTTAAACTACTAGGGATATGAGATCAGTTCGGTCTTGTATTTTAAAAAAATTAAAATACTTTTTTTTCTAAATTATATATGTATTAAATTAAATTAAGACGGGTGTTAGGATATCCATCCTAGCAGCTGAAAACTTAACAATTCCCAACTTTTTAGTGCCGACAGTTATTCATTTTGACTTCACAAATAACAACGATATTGAAGAAATAAAATAATTTAAAAATGAATTAAAACCAAGAATCGCCTTTAATTTAAGATGAATGTGCAGTGTTTTAACTAGATGATTCTTATATTTTAACTATGGAGTCATTAAATTTTGTGAATAATTGGCAAAATAATTTATTCTCAAACACATGTAAACCCTGATTAAAGAAATAATATATTTTTAATTAAAATATTAAGCAAAATATACAGAGTAATAATTTGAATAACAATTAGCCCATTCATATAAAAAATTAAAATAACTAGCTAAACAACTCTTCAAACCCCAAACCTAGTTTTTCATCAAGAGTCACTTCTTAAAATCAATCAAAAGAGAAGAAACCATTTTTGGAAGATTTGGTGTTGCAAATGGGGACATAGTCAAAAACTCAAGCGGCATTCATTATGAACATTAAATTTTTATTAAGATAATTAATTAAATATTTGGTAAACTAACCTCAAAATGCTCTCTAGTAACACTAAAATAAATGCTAAAAAAGAGTAAGAAATAATGTAAAATAATATAATTAAGAAGTCACAGAGAATTAAAAGAGAGAGGTAAATAATGAGGTAAGGCCACACATTGTATTTAAAGCTTAAAAAATGAAAAAAATAAAAAAATTGAAAATAAAGAAAAATAAAACAAATGAAGAAAAATTTAAAGGCCACACAACCATTTCAAAATTAAATTTATGATATACAATTTTGCAGATTTTTATAAGTGTTTACAAAGCTAGCTATAACTATTTTATTTGTAGAACCTATTGAATCAATGTCTAACTATGTGAAATTCATGAAAGATTTTTTAAATAAAAATAAAAAATAGGAAAATTTGAAGTTATATTTTTTTTACTGAGAAATATAATGTCACATGAGAAATATAATGTCACAATTCACAATTAAAAAAAAAAAAACTTTAACAAAAACTGAAAGACCTAATAAGTTTTATCATGCCTCATGCTACAAGAGGTATTTTCTTTTGGGAATGCACTATATGACCTAGAAGCTAGTATCAATTTGATGCATTTGTGTATCTTAAGGAAATTAAGTTTAGGAGAAGCTACACCGCAATTTTATCTATTTTTGTAAACTACATTTTGATAGCTTTTTCAAAAAGCTACCGCTAAAATCTGCATTTTCTCACCACTCCTGGCTATGTGCAGCGACAACTTACTAGTTGCAATCTAACTTTTTTCTTAAATAAACCTATCATAGCCATCACAACTTTTCAAGCATCAAATGATTATTCAGCAGCTTCACAATTGCTTCTTAATAAGCTGAAGCTACCCCCAAACAACCCTAAATTCTTGTAACACCTAACAATCAAAATAAAATTGCATTCATTAGCCCTTTTGGAACCTTTTCCTTTAGAAAAGTATTCTTCAGACAATGCACTGCATAATAGTTACTTTCTTGGATTTAATCAAGCGCACATATTTTAATAGTTTTGATTATCTTGCATTAATTTTATAAAGATGTAAGAAAAAAAATTTACTATTAAACTGAGTGAAGTGTTTCATTGTAGAGAGTAAAGTTCTATCACATAAAATTTCAACATAGAGGATGGAAGTGAAAAAATTCTAAAACCCGCATCAGGTAAGGGAGATAGGACTTTCAAAGGCCATGATGGGCTTTATAAGAGATTTATGAAGAATTTTCTTAAGACTATATAACTTTTGTGTCATTTGTTAGAAAAATAAGTGACTTTTAAATTTTATTAAGAGTGCATATAAATCCTTCAATTTTTTAATATACAAATTAATCATTGCATCTATTATAATAAGATTTAGAAATTTTCTTTTGAGATTATGTGATACTGAATGCCATGCAATAGGGATTATGTTGAACGATAAAATAATAATTATAATAGTAATTTTTCTTATCATTTATTATCCTATTATAATATTGGATGAATTTGGATTAATTATGCGTACACTAAAAGGAATTACTAACAATGGCATTTACTTTTGGCAAATTTAGATCCTACATGAGTAAAACTAAATTCATTGTACATACTAATCATGCAATAATAAAAATGTTGTGTAGCTAAGAATGATGCAAAATTAATGCTTATTAGATGGATCCATCTTTTATAAGAATTTGATTTGGAAATATGTGATAAAAAAGGAATACAATGTCAAGCAACAAATCATTAAAAAGGATTGAATGAAAATTTTAAAAATAATTAATGAATTATTTCTTGATAAAAATATGTTTCTGTTGAGTGATCAAAATGTAATATGGAATGTTGATATCATTAATTATCTTATTAGCAATTTATTATGTCCTAATTTCTCTTATTATTAAAAGGAAAAAAATTACATGTTGTCAAGTTTTATTTTTAGGATGACCATATCTCTTTAAAAAATATAACGCCAAGTCATGAGGATTTAAGTGGGCATTTTAGAAGATAAAAAATTACTTCTAAAATACTTTAGAGTGGAATTTATTAGCCTACCTTTTTTAGAGGTCATCATGATTATTTTTAGAGACATTTAAGGTGATTATGGATGGGATTCCATTGAGTTTTATTATTGAAAAAGGGATGACCATAAAAAGTGGGAAAAAAATTTCGAATTCTATTTTAAATGTTTTAAAATGGAGCACTATAGTATGATTTGGGCATTCCTCACTGATCTATTAGCTATGTTGGAAGGTTTTAATTAATTTTAAAAGACTCTTTTGAGAAATAATTCTATTCTATATTTTCTTTGAATAGGAAGGTAATTTTTTCATATGAGTCTAAATCCTTGGAGCTTGGAGAAAATCAACCCACTCCTACACCTCAACATCTTCTAAAAAAGACAACCCAAGACCAAAGTTGAGTAAGTGCATGACATCAGTGAGCAAAAATTTTGGTTTGTCGAAGAAAATAGAGGAATGAATCAATTGGCATTAAAAGTTAAGCCACTAATTTAAATATTACATAGAGCAAGATTAGCAACAAGAGTTCAACTACATGATTGACTTTAACTCAACTGTCACACATATTCTCAAACTATCAACTAATTGCTGGTTCAAATCAAATATTCTTTTCTGCTTTATCACACTTCCAACCTTATGTTAATCCAAGTCATAAAGTTACATAATAAGAAAAAAAGGAGTAGGAGTTTGATGAAACTAAAGAATAAAAATAGGAGTTCTATCTTTTTATTTTGGTTTGTTTTATTTTATTAAAATTAGTTAAAAATTGAGTTTGGTGGAGGTAATGAGAGAGTTTGGACTTTTTATTTCTAATAGGTTTGTTTTTATTTATTTACTTTTTATATTATATCTTATTTTTAAAATTTTATTGTGGCGCTTAGTTGCTGCATTGGATATTATGTAATATTTTTTTAGCTTTGGATTGAACTCTGGGGCTTTAACAAAAAACCATATAATAAATTCATTAAAAATTGTTAAGAATTTCTTCTAAATACATGTTAGAAATTAACAAAAAAAACATGCACAAATTCTTAAGGCAACTTCTATACTAAAGAGCTATTCATTAGCTAGATTTAACTTGGATTTATAGGTAAGATTTAGTGTAAAATAATAGAAATTGATATTTTAAATCGTATGAAATAAAAATTTTATTTTATAAAAATTTTATTTTCACTATTGTTTTAATTTAAACTCTGAATTTGATAAATCTAAAAATTCAATAGATTTTAAAAAATAAATCAATAGAAATGTGCCAAGGTGGAGAAAGACAGATATATAATACTTTCTGGAGCCGCCCGTCGTGACTTAGCTTATTTTTTCCTCAAGTAGGGGTGGAGGAGGGGAGGAAAGATTTCACACTACTCAAAAAAATTATCGTCTCTCTCATATGTTACAATGTCATCTTTCAACAAGCTCCCATGGCTATATCTTGCTTCTTTGTCTACAAAAAGTTTGGACAGGGGTGAAGGTAACTTTTGATTAACTTTCAAAATTACTAACTAATAATTAATTAATTATTATCTTATGCTAATTATACTTTAATTAATTTAATTTTAATTGATTTAGACAAAATATAAATTATATTAATTAAATTAGTATCATTTTTAATAGTTTAATTAAACAAATTTAATTACTTAATAAATTACTAAATGATGATTATATATTAATGAAATTCAAATCAACAAACAATTGGCTTGATAAATTACCAATTAATGTAACATAATTAAAATTAATAAAAATTTAAATCAAACCAAAATAATTTTAGCAAGTGCACCTAATAATTAAAATTAAAATTATATTTAAAATTTAAAATAAATATTCAACTAATTTATCAAATTTTATCTTTGTGATGCAAATAATTTTTAAAATTTACTACCTAAAAATTTATCAAATCTTGATAAAATTTCTAGTTACTGCTTGACTGAAGTTCTACTAGCAGCCGAACAACCGCCAGGAGAAGATCTTATTACCTAACGTTGTTCTCGTCCCTCCCGACTCACCTTCCAATGTTTTATCTTTTCTTCTCCGAGGCGCTCCCCCTTCCTATTTAGAATCGCTTGTTGGATTTTCTCTTCCTGGTCAGCTGGTAGTTGGTGATCTGTGTCTCGAGGGAGAAGAAGGGTGATGAGGAGTAGGGCGTGGGTTTCTTGTTTGGCTGTGTTTTGTCTGCTGGCTTTGACAACTGGAGCAAGAGAATTCGAGAGGAGCAGGAGAACAGAGAGGATCTCAGGTAGGGTTTCTGGTTTTTATTTGTGCGTTGATTTTTTGGATTACTCTGTTTTGTGTTTGGTTTGATTGATTTTATCCTCTTTTTTTCTGTGGATCTAGATTAATTTAGTTTGAATTTAGCTGGGATTTGCTTTTTGATGACCGCCGAAGCAGTAGCTTATGCCTTTCCCTGTGATTATGTGAAGGATGGAGTTTATCTCATTGTTGTATGGAAATGCTTGTTGAGCGGGGATGACGATTGAGTGTCCATGTTTACCTGCTAGGGAACTGTTTAAAATGAAAATTACAGAATTTTTTAGATTCGGTTGATGGCTTCACTTTTTTATGTGACGATTGTTTTATGATGGAAGATTGATTGAGGTCAGGGGTTGCTTTGGGTGAATGCTACTGTATTTCACCAAAATTTGTTGTCCATGAACATGGAATTGCAATTTGTGGTTCTGCCAGCACTTGGCTTCTCAGAAGGTTGCAAATGTGCGGGTTTCATGCTTTTATTATGGCTGTATGTTAGGATAAACTTTCTCTTATATTTGTGTTTTTGTATTTATTTTTAATTGAGTCTAGCACAATTCCTTGTTATTGTTATTACCCGGTAGCTCTCTACATTAAATTATATGATGAATATTTTGTTTTCTTAAAATTGCACAATTGACCTTGCATCACTGCACAGTGAACCACTAAAACTTCAAATGTCTAGAAATGTAATCTTGAGATTGATTGGAAGAGTGGACTGTCCACTGTGTTTTAACATTTTGATTCAACTTGCTAGATATATTGCAACCTATACACATTTTCACAACTTTCTCTTAATTAAAAGAATTGTGAGCATTAACGGAGCACCGTCATATACTTTTTTTTTTTGGTTAGAGGATAGTGGTGGGATCCATTTACTATTTTTAAAATTTTTGAAATAAGAATTAAAACTAATTTTTTAGGTGGACTAATCACAATTTTGCACAGGAGCTGAGGGAATTTTGCTGATTTAATTTTCCTTATCCATACTTACTTATTATTTGTTACATTTCGATTAGGTGGGTATATATGATATTTGGGACATAACTAGCATAATACCTTATTTTCAAAATCTATGCAATATTTTGATCATGTTTAGATTGCTCCAGAAGAATGTTAGACATTTTAGAATATTTTTTCGAGGTTAATCGAGGTGTAGAATGTTGAGGGCTAACTTAATTAGATGATATGTACATTTCATTGTTGTTGGTGATGTATAAAAACAAAATAAAAATGACAATATTATTCATAAGCGAATTGACAGTACCAAACTAATTTGATAATATCTCATTTTTGATTTATTAATTGAGGATGTTCATCACACGAATTGGATGATGCTTGTTACCTTATTAGTTGATTGATGAAAATTTTTGGGATAAAACATTTAGCTAGGAGGGTTGTTCTATTCTCAGGATTTTTTTTTTTTTGAGAAAGGAATATGATGACCTTTTTATTTATATGATTTTGAAATATTTTTTTATGAGTATTCTAACTAATTTGTTGAATTTTATTAGGTAGATTATATTAGAATTTTTGATGACGCCAACTGTATTGTTTAATAGAATTGCCTAAATTGTCTCGAATCGGCTCAATGCTTAAAATTAACTGGTGTGAAATGTGGTCAGACGATATTAACATATAACTATCCACATTTTGAAAACTTTCAATTCATATAAAAGAGTCACTAATCCACAAAGTACAATGAAATTTAAATCATCCAATAACAACCTCCATCACAGATAACATCTCAATTCAGTACTAAATAGTAAATCAACATCTGAAAGAAATAGTAAAGAGAAACTATCAGTATAAAATAAATATTCCTAGCAGCAATGGTCTTCCTCCTGTAAACCAAATCTCTTCTACCAAGCATATCAATATAAAACATTCTTTCTCCTGAAAGAGAACATTAATTACAACCATACGTATAACATAGTAAGTAATTATAATCTAATATGCATTAAATTCTTATGTTATGCTATGCACAAATGACCAAAAGAAAATGCATTATATTTTATTACCATTTTAACTTTATCCATTCTCATTCCACTTTAAGTCTTTACCATTTTTAACATTTTTAATAGCCATCATAGTATAACCGTCATACCTGAAGGTATCCTCAAAATATGTCTGAAGGCACCCTCAAAAAAGGTGTGCAAAATACCTTCAAAATTATACCCAAAGGTACAACTTTACAATTTTCTTTAGCATGAACGGGTACATTGCATCCACTGCCAGTACCATTCAGGGGTAATCCTGTATGATTTAAATATTCATTTATCATTTCATTTCCTTTAAATTATCTTCTTTTAAAGACATTAAACATTTACTTTCCTTTTTCTCGTTCATTTCCTTTAATTCTTAAGCTACAACATGTATAAAATAATTGCCTAAAACATTAAAGAAATTTTTTAGTTAATAAACTTTAAATTTAATTCATATAAGAAAATAATCACTTACCTTGCTTTTCAAGAGATTTTAGAAATACTTTTCTACCAAATTCTTTGTACAACTACCTATATTAAATTAATGTGATTTCATTTGATAAGAATCCTATTCTTAAAAGAAATACTTAATATATTTAAAGAAATACGATTAAACAACACATAAGTAGTTATACAATTTCCTCCCTTAAAAAGTTTGATTTGCTTCTTGCACAGTACAACTTTAATTGATTCAGCCTTAAACCTTATATTATTTAATATATAATTAATTTAAATGGGTCATTAACTTTTAATAAGTAAACCAGTAATTTCAATTTAAACAAATTTACATCATTAAATAATAAATAACCAGAAGATTGGTTCTTATCGTACACACCTAAAGCCCAATTACACGCACAAGCCAACACCCTTCTCCTTGGCATCAAAATCTTCCACTTACAAAGTTTGATTCAAGTGGCTTTATATTAACACATTAATTAATGAAATTCACACTCACACATTATAACACATTACAATATAAATAAATAAATATATTAGAAATCTCAATTATATCTTATAAATTTTTGTGCTGCCCTCATGCATGCGAGCTCAGCAGCTGAGAGCTTTCCCTTCTGCTACGCGAGCACAACCCTTTTACAACTTCTCCTTCTTATTCTTTCTCACGTGGCTCGAAAGCCCTAACAGCGTGCACGACACTACAAGTTCTCCACTTCCCTTCTTCTTCCATCGCAGTTCATCCTAATAGAGCACACAAATCTTATTCCTCTTCTTTCCTTCAACCTCGATTCAATCAAGAGCCGCTCGACTGCGTCTTCTTCCTCGTCATCGACTTTGTTTTACACCTCATGTGAGCACAGTAGCAATGCACAAAACTAATCCTCTTTCTTCCTCTTTGTCGTTGCTCGAGTAAGAAGCACAATTTCAATCGTGTTCGGTAAGTATCCCACAGCGAAGAAAATCACACGAACCTTCCTCCTCCTTTGGCTTCCTCCTTGTCTTCTTCTCTCACAGGCAAGCCGAGAACTTTCCTTCTCCTTTTTACCTTTGATTTCTTCTTCTCCTTCGCCATTGCAATTTCCTTTCTTGCACTCTAATTTCTTCGTTCGAAATGGGCTACACGACTCTTAAGTCGAAACCAAAGAGATTAAGGGATGCGTATACCTAATCGATTTATTTTTATTTATCTTATTATTGTTTGTTTATTTATTATTATTATTATTATTATATATATGTACATTTTACTTGCTATTATTACAAACTCTTCTCTTTATAAAAATTTCGTCCTTAAAAATTGAAAAGATTTAATAGAACAACAATCATACCTCAATTGAAAATTGTGGATATGTTTCTTGCATCCCAGAAACCTTTTCCCAAGTAGCATAGAGCGTGAGCGGATCGTTGGCTTGGCGTCACGAAGAACTTTTGTTAAACAAAGGAACGAAGGGCGTGAGCGGATCGTTGGCTTGGGGTCACAAAGAACTTTTGCCAAACAAAGGAAGAAATATAGAGATTGAAAATAAGACAAGATTTTTATTGAATATGAAAACTTACAGAAATTTTAGGAGAAGAAGTAGACTCTCGGATTATCTCCGGTGTGTCTGCAACTTCTAAAAACACACACATAAATAGGTTGAGAGAAACCAGAAACCAGCCCACAATAAAAGAAAACTGGGGGTTAAACCGGAAACCAGCCCACCTTTTTAAAAAGTAGACAGAAAACTATGGGCGGTAAACCGGAAACCGACCCATGGTTTTAACACAAACCAGGGATCAAAACTAGTGGTCCCTTTACACATAATACAAAATAATACATAGTGGACACGTGATACAGGCTTAGTGGGTTATGGGCCCACCATATGCTCCACGTTACACAGCATTATTCAGACTTTTGTCTGATATATCGGCAAATATTTTAATAAAATTATTTATTTGCTGCGCGATGCGGTGACAATATGACATTGTATTTTCCCATGCGTTGTCTTTGGTACTTATAGTTCTACAGTATCTTGTCTTATTTGTATATATATTGGCTAAAATACGTAGCTCTTTTGCAACCTTCTGAGCTTGTTCCTTCTCCATTTGCTTCGTAGCTCCTCGAAGCCTAGTGTGCGCGCTTAATGAGATAGGGTGGAAGAACGTTTCCCATAGTACTTGCCAGTGCAAGTCATTTGCTTCCTTAGGTTGTGATATGTCTAGTCCAAGTGCTTTGAACCACTCCAATCCTCCTGGGTAGCTACATGTCCGAATGTTGTTGTTATAGATTGTCCTCGGGTTGTCTCTAATTTCTGAGTATTCTTCTGCGTTCTTCTTAGTCTTTCCTTGGCTGCTACTAGCGTCCATTCTGTTATTCCTGAAAAGAGAAAATTAAAAGAATTTTCGTCTTCTTCTGATCCTGTACATAAAATAAAAGTTAGTCGAGAGAGTGAGTCAGCCAGCGTGTTATTTTTCCCGTCAATATGTTCAAAGTTGACGGTGATTCCAAGCCCGCTGATGAAGTCCGTGAATGCAAGCCAACGAACGCGTAGTGATTTATTTTGGGTCATTTTGTGATAGAATGAGATTATCGCTTGACAATCCGTCCTTAGCGTGATTTCTTCTTTATCCAAATAGTGGATTTTCAATGAATTAAGTGTCTCCATACAGGTGAAAATTTCTGCGTCTATTGTTGATTTGATCGTTGCAAATTTTCCACTAGCGTAGGCGCAAATCTTCTTTGTACTTCTTGAATCTGCCTTATTCTTTTTCCACTTACATACGCCTCCCCATCCTTCCATATAGCCATATGTTTCGAGGATAATATAGGCTTTCTCTAGGACTCTCTAAGTCTGGTAAATTCTGTACCAGGCCTTTTGATTTTTCTAACGGCTTTTGATTTTTCTAACAATTTCCCAATCATGAGGTTTCATTCTCTTGTCTCCATGGGGGGCTGTCTTCTGATATAAAGGACCAAGAAATATACCAAAGTTAGGAATATAAGAACGAGCGTAATTAAAAATACCTAACCAGGATCGAATTCCTTGCTTTTCCTTGAGTTTTTCTTCAGGGAAAATCTGCTATCTTTTTCATGATGTGCGGCTGTAATTTGATCTTCGAGTTTCCGATTACAGCTCCAAGGAACTCTATTTGTGGTGCGCCAATTTTCATCTTTGTTGGTGAAAGTATCAACCCTTCTTTCTCAACAATTTCAAGAAATTGCTCCAAGTGTTCTTTATGCTTGTATTCGCTGTTACTGAAGATTAATACATTATCTATGTAAAAAGCTCTAAATTTTGAATATTTATCAAAACAATTATCCATCTTTCTCTGAAAGATGGCTGAAGCATTTTTCAATCCGAATGACATTATCAGCCATTCATAAAGTCTTGTTGGGACTACAAATGCAGTCCATTCAATTGATCCTGGGTGCATCGCGACTTGATGAAAGCAGCTTTTCAGGTCAAATTTTGAATATATCCCGCTATTTCCAATTTTCTTTAGCAGTGTATTTATACCTGGTAAGGAATATTGATCCTTGTGGTATTGTCATTGAGAGAGCGGTAGTTGAACACCATTCTTTCCTTGCCTTTAATTTCCTTTCCAGTGAGAGGATAAATAGAAGTGCCCGAATTAACCATCATCACCATAGTCCTATGGCGACTTCTGCTTGGCCTGATGACCTTCAAGGCTAACAAGCTTTCAACATGCCGTTTGAACTATTCTTGCATTAGCGGTGTAACATGATTGAGGGGCTTATCCTGTATTGTTAAATCAGGATTAATAACATCTATTTTACAGAGTACCTGATTTTTGCTCCAGTGATTCATAGGATCTTCCCCAATAAAGCCTTGCTCTTGTAGTCGATGTAGAAGAGGCTTGAATTTTCTTAGGAATGGGCTTTCCTGGAGTTTATTAGAGTATGCCCATTCTGGTTGTAGTTCGACGTAGAATATCTCTGTTGTATCCGCTCACACCCATTCTGGCTATATCCCCTCACACCCATGCTTTCATAAAATCTTCACGAATGGAATCTCTCTGTTCTGCAGCTTTTTCACATTAAAATCCACTTTGTCCTCAACATAAATCAAATCTGGCTGAATATAAACAAAGTCTACTATCATCCTACTGACTTCATTTGTAATATACTTTGTCAGTGGGAAATGTGGAAAATACTATGCACTCCCTACATATGAGCTGATAAGGCCAATCTGTATACCACTTTCTCAATTCTCTTCATAATCTTAAATGGACTGACAAACTTGTGGCTCAATTTTCCTGCCTTCTCAAAATGTTGCACACCCTTTAATGTACTGTCATTTTTGAAAACAAACTCCAACTTCAAACTCAACAGGTCCGTGTTTAACATCGTAGTATTTTTACTGTCTATCCTGCATTGCCTTTAGTCTGCCTCTGATTAGTCTTATATTCTCAGTCGCATCATAAACAAAATTAGCACCAATGAACTTTCTTTCACCTGTTATAGCCCAACATAGAGGGGTCCTTCACTTCCTTCCATACAAGGCTTCATATGGAATCATCCCAATACTAGTATAGTAACTGTTATTATAGGCAAGCTCAATTAAAAGTATATGTGATTCACAACCTCCACCAAATTCATGAACACATAACCTTAATAGATCTTCCAATATCTGAATAGTCCTCTCTAACTGATCATTTGTTTGAGGGTAAAACATTGTAATCAAAGTCGATCGTGTGTCTAAAGTTTCCTAAACCATCTTTCACAATCTGGAAGTAAACCCGTCATCTCTGTCGGAGACAATAGACTTCGACACTCCATGCAACCTTACAATTTGATCCACATATAATTTGGCTAGCTTCTTAACTGGATCGGTCTATCTAATAGGTAAGAAATGGGCAAATTTGGTCATGATATCGATAATTACCCATATAGCATTCCGACCTTGACGCGATTTGGGCAAGCCATTTACAAAATCCATTGCAATCTTTTCCCATTTCCACTCCAGAATCTGTAAAGCCTACAACTGACCTCTAGGGCATTGATGTTCGGCCTTCACTAGGGGACATGAATGACACTTAACCACAAATTCTGTGACAATCCTCTTCAATCCTAGCCACCAAAATGCTTCTTTGAGATTCTGATACATTTTATTGCTCTCTAGGTGAATAATGTAACCAGATAAATGTGCTTCCTCCAGAATTTCCTTCCTCAGGTCATTAGCATTTGGAGCATAAACCTTGCCTTTATACCTCAATATAAACCATCCTGATCTAGCTCATATTTCTCTAAATTTCTTGTCTGAACCTACTCCAGAACATTCTGAATACTGTTATCTCTGGCTAAAGAATCTCCAATTCTGCTCATTAAAGTTGGTTGCACCGTCATCTAATATAACCAAGCCATACTTTCATCATCATAATCAGCTATGATCAGCTTAAACTTTTCTAGATTTTTAATTAACTGCTCCTGTTGCGTAAATAAATAGTTCAAGTTTCCTGAAACTTTCCTACTCAGTGCATCTGCCACAACTTTCATCTTTCCCGCATGATACTGAATATCTAAATCGTAATCTTTAATAAAATTTAGTCATCTCCTCTGCATTAGGTTCAACTCTTTCTGACTGAAAATATATTTTAAATTATGGTGGTTAGTAAAAACTTTGCATCTAACTCCGTACAGATAATGCCTCCATGTCTTGAGTGCAAATACAACTACAACAAGCTCCAAGTCATGCGTAAGATAACTCTTTTCATGATTTTTCAATTGTCGTGATCCTTATGCAATAACCTTACCATGGTGCACAAGTAAACAACCCAAACCCCTCAATGATGCATTGCTAAAAATTTGAGACTCATCTGAACCTGAAGAAATGGCCAAAACTGGAGCAGACATTAAATGTTTTCAGCTTCTGAATGCTTCCTCACAACTATCTGACCAGTAAAACTTCACTGTCTTTTGAGTCAATCTTGACAACGACATAGCAATTTGTGAAAACTCCTCAACAAACCTTCTGTAATAACCAATAGACCTAGAAAACTCCTAACCTCAGTGGCAGTAGTAGGACTTGGCTAATCTATAATCGTTTTAATCTTTTTTAGATCCACTAATATGCCATCTCCACTGATAATGTGTTTAAGAAAAACCACACTTTAAGCAAAAATTCACATTTATAAAATTGGGTATAAAGTGTATGCTCCTTCAAAACTTATAGCACGACATGCAAATGACCTAAATGACCTACTTCCCTTAGATACACCAGGATATCATCTATAAAGATGATCACAAAAGTATCCAGAAAATGTCTGAAGATCTTGTTTGTCAGGTCCATGAAAACTGCTGGAGCATTTGTTAGTCCAAATGACATCACCACAAATTCATAGTGCCCATATCTAGTCCGGAAAGCGGTCTTTGCTATGTCTTCTTCTCTAAACCTCAGCTGGTGATAGCCTGACCTTAGATGAATATTTAAAAATACTGAAGCCACTTCCAACGTATCAAACAAATCGTTAATCATCAACAATGGATATTTATTTTTAACTGTGAGCTTATTCAACTCCATGTAGTCAATGAACATCATGAAGCTCCCATTCTTCTTTACAAATAGTATCGGAGCTGCCCAAGGTGAGGTGTTAGGTCTCAATGAACATCACTAATATGCCATCTCCACTTATCAGGTAACTCCTGCAGTCAGTACTTCAGCTCTTGTAACTCCTTAATTGTCATTTTATAAGATGCCTTAAAACAGACTAAGAACTTGGTAAGAGCTTAATACTGAAATCAATCTCTTACACTGGTGGTAGCCTTGATAAATTATCAAGGAATACTTCTGGATATTCTCTTGCCACCAGAATATCACGCAAAGACTGCACTTTCCTAGAAGTATTTGTTATATGAGCAATAAAACCCTGACTTTCATGATTCAACAATTTAAACACTTTCATGCAGGTGATTATCATAGATGTCAGCCCTTTGTCACTAAAAAATTAAATTCTACATCTCTAGATACATTTATTTTGGCAGTCTTCTTATTGCAATCAATAGTGACAAAGTTTTTAGACATTCAATCCTTGCCTAAAATCACATTGAATTCCAGTAAAAGCCACACAATAAGTTGGGCATTAAAACTCTTTTCACCAATCATAAGTTCCACCTCACATGATTTATTAACTTCTATAAAAGCATTATTCGACAATTTAATTGATAGTATCACAGGTATCAAAAGGATATTAAATTGCATCACTTTAGCCAGTTCATCAGCTATAAATGAGCGTGATGTTCCCGAATCAAATAATACTCTTATCAGTCAACTCTGAAGATATATGACACCTCATTAAAATCATTTCATTAAACATTTAGAGTCAGTTTATTAATATATTTAAATTCTTGTTTTATGTATGACATGACATGAATCTTATGATGCTAAATGTATACTGATTAAAATTGTTAAGAGAGACGTACTTATGATAACGTTAATGGAGTCCTTAGCTTTCAATTGTGATAATGCATATATTCCGGGCTAAACATTCTGTTAAGTCTGATTTGCATTTGACACTGATCTTGAAGATTCAGCTATCCTCGACCTACCAAAACTCCTCTGAGGTAGTGCATCACTGCTCCTGGAATCTACTAGAGCCCTTTGAACCAATTTGATGCAATTATTTGTCATATGTTCTGACTTGTGGCACCAAAAACAAGTATTCGATCTAGATAGACACTCGCCCTCGTGCCAACCTGATGAACTTGTCATGCATCCATCTCTAGACGGACCATAGTATGAACCAGTCTTTAAAGGTGCTCAAGAATTCGCCCCACTGAATCATGTGAGTGGCTCTACCCCCAAATTTCTCCTGCAATTGACCACGCCACTATCTCTCAGCTTCTCCTTGTAATGCAAAAGTAATTAGTGTAACCATCATCTCTAGAGGACAAGACAATCCATTTAGAATCTTCTCAACTCTCAACAGTCATTCAGCATATATCGGACCTCCTCCTCTAGAAAAGAGAGAGGTTCTCATATCTCGAAATAATTTCAGGTACTTATCCATCTAACATCCTTCATTGGAACTGGCCTTAGTCTGAGAGTTATTAATCAACTGCATTACTACAGTCACCATTTTGTAAATGCATCAATATTCACATTAATCTACAGGGGTGTATCAAGTTCTACAATATCATTTATAGCTTCTTCTCCCTATTTTTTCACATTTTTGAAATAAGATAAAAGAGATGAAATTATAATTAGATACAATTTAATTCCTTGTCATTATTACTTATGAATTAGAATAATCACTCTCATGCTTTTAGATCGCGATCACAACTAATTGCTCTCATACCATTTTTGTCACAGACACAACCCGATGCTCTGAATTAAATAAGACAGGAACAATGGTCAGACGGTATTGACATCTAACTATCTACTTTTTGAAAAATTTCAATATATAAAAAAAACCACTAATCCACAAAGTGCAATGAAGTTTAACAACAACCATCAAAGATAACATCTCAATCCAGTACTGAACAGTAAATCAACATTTGAAACAAACAGTAAAGAGAAACTATCATTATAAAAAAATATACTTAGCAACATTGATCCTCTTCTTGTAAATTAAATTTCTTCTACCAGACATATCAACTTAAAATTTTTTTTCTTCTGAAAGAAAACGTTAATTGCAACCATGAGTGTAACTCGGTGAGTAATTAAAGTATAATCTACATTAAATTCATATGTTATGCTATACATGATTGACCAAAAGAAAATACAGTTCATTTCATTAACACTTTAATTTTATCCCTCTCATTCCACTTTAAGTATTTATCATTTTTAACTGTTTTAATAGTCATTATAGGATTACCATCATACCCAATGATTTCCTCAAAATGTGTCTGATGACACCCGAAAAAAATGTGTTTGAAGACAAAAAATTGTACCCGAAGGTACGCCTTTCTTTTTTTTAACGTGCACGGGTATATTGCATCAATTATCAGTACCACCCGAGGGTAAATCTTTATGACTTAAACATTTATTTATCATTTTATTTCCTTCAAATTACTTTCTTTTAATGATATTAAACCTTCATTTTCCTTTTTCCCGTTCATTTCCTTTAATTCTTAAGCTACAACATGCATAAAATAATTGTCGAAAGCATTAAAGAAATTCTTTATTTAATAAACTTTAATATTAATACAAATAAGAAAATAACCACTCAACTTGCTTTTATAAGATTTCTAAATTACTTTATATCTACTAACTTTTTTATACAACTACCTATAGTAAATGAATTTGATATCATTTGATAAGAATCCTATTCTTAAAAGAAATACTTAATGTATTTCATGATATATAATTAAAATCACAATGAGTTATTATACAATTTCTTACGTTAAAAGTTTGATTTGCTTCCCGCCTTGTACAACTTTAATTCATTTAGCCTCAAATCTTCTACTTTTCAATATCTGATTAATTTAAATATTTCATTAGCATTTAACAAGTAAACCAGTAATTTCAATTTAAGCAAATTTACATCATAAAATATTAAATACCTAGAAGTTTTGGCTCTTACCGTACGCACCTAAAGCCCAATCACACATTATGACACAACAATATAAATAAATAAATTTATTAAAAATCTCAATTATACCTTATAAAATTTCAAGCTGCCTTAACGCACACGTGCTCAGCAGCAGGAAGCTTCCCTTCTTCCGCTATGTAAGCACAACACTTCTTCGACTTCTCCTTCTCTTCCTCGCGTGGTTCGAAAGACCCAACAACGCGCACGGTACCGCTAGATCTCCACTTCTCTTCTTCTTCTTCCATCGCAATTCATCCCAACAGAGCATGCAAATCGTAGTTCATCCCAAGAAAGCACGCAAATCTTATTACATCTCTTTCCTTCGACACCGATTCAATCCATAGCCTCTCGCCCGCGTCTACTTCATCGTCGTCGACCTTCTCTTACACCTCACGCGAGCCCACTAGTAGCACACAAAGCTGATCCTCTTTCTTCCTCTTCGTTGTTGCTCGCGTAAAAAACGCAACTTCAATCGTGTACGACAAGTATCGCACGATGAAGAGAACCGCACAAACATTCCTCCTCCTTCGGCTTCCTCCTTATCTTCTCCTCTCAAAGGCAGGCCGTGAACTTTCTTTCTCCTTTTTCCCTTTGATTTCTTCTTCTTTTTCACCACTGTCGTTTCCCTCCTCGCACCTCTAATTTCTTCGTTTGAAATGGGATACATGACTCTTAAATCATTTATTCTTATTTATCTTATTATTATTTGTATATATATATATCTGTGTGTGTGTGTGCACATCGACACACACACACACACAGATATATATATATATATATATAGACATGCGCGCGCACAGACACACACACACACACGCACATATGCGCTCTTATACACA
>NW_018243366.1:121190-147695 GCF_001263595.1 Phalaenopsis equestris | reverse complement strand
TATATATATACTAGAGGCAGAGGTAAGTCAAAATTGGGTCGCTCTCTAGCTACCTAACACTCCGTATTTTGACACTTTTAAGTTTTTTTCTCTAGGTCTTTCATGTATTTTTCTGTATTTTTTCCTTTTTGGAACAATTTGCATGTGATGCTTATTGTGTGGGCAGGGTGCCATGTTTGGGCCGTCCCACACAATCTATCTGTATCCTACTTTCTGTTTAATACATTAGCCATTGGGCTTTCTCAAAACAAAAAAATACACACACACACACACACACACACACACACACACACACACACACACACACACACACACACACACACACACACACACACACACACACACACACACACACACACACACACACACACACACACACACACACACACACACACACACACACACACACACACACACACACACACACACACACACCCCCACACTTCCTGTTATTACATAAATACTATATTTCAGTGCTGGTTGAAATGCCATCTATGCATACAGGGCTATTCGTGATAGCATATATTTCTCTATTCTGGCTAACCTAATTAGTAACAATTGAACTTCATCAGTAATTTGTGCCTTGTAAGTTTGGTTATGTTTGCTTGCAGATTTCTGTTGCTGTTTGTGTGCAGGTTGTGACAAATATTTGTATGAGATTCTTGAAGGTTAAGAATAAGATTATAATGAGAGGGAATCCTGTAGAAATGAGGCAAATAATTCATTTTGTTTTCATTCATGGAAAATGTTGAACGTTATATCCTCAGTTTTTTTTTTTCCTTGGAAGATTATGATGACTTTTGTGCATTTATTTGATTTTGAAATGTTTTTTTAATGAGTATTTCAACTAATTTTTTGAATTTTATTAGGTAGATTATATTAGAATTTATTGAAGTCAAATGTGCTGTTTCATAGAATTGCCTAAGTACCATGTTTCAATGCTGGTTGAAATGCCATCTATTTATACAGGGCTATTCGTGATAGCATATATATCTCTTTGCTAAACGAATTATTAACAATTGAACTTCATCAGTAATTTGTGCCTCGTAATTTTGGTTATGTTTGCTTGCAGATTTCTGTTGCTGCTTGTGTTCATGTTGTGACAAATATTTGCATGAGATCCTTGAAGGTTATGATTATAAGGGGAGGGAATCATGAAGAATAAAGAAAATATTCATTTTGTTTTCACTCATGGAAGATGTTGAAAGTATAGTGTCAATCTTCAAACTGTGGGAAAAAAAGTATTTTACTTATTCCTCAAGTTGGGTTACTTTTGCTTGCAGATATTGGTTTGTTGATTGTGTGCATACTGTAACATAAATTTGTGTGCGATTCTTGAAGGCTGAACATTATAATGGGAGGGGATTATGGAGAAATGAATCAAATAATTCATTTTGTTTTCATTCTTGGAAAATGTTGAATCTAGAGTATGATGCAACCTAAAATTATGGTTCATACACTTCATTCCTGGAATATATTCCTTGATTTGTGAAGAAGTGTGCCAAAGTGGATTTTTTTTTGGCAAAGTTTATTCATGTTAGCATTTCCTGTCAACGATATGACATAATTATGAATCGCTCAACTTTATATCATTTGAAGGATAGTTAGAGCAGCCACCACATCTGGCGGAGAAAATAAAAACTATGACCAACTACATTTTTGACATCTATGTTTTCCGTTTTTTTCTTTTTTGGAGATTCTTTTCAAAACCAAAACTTTTTTATGCTTCTTTATGCTTCTCTCTCTCTCTCTCTCTCCCTCTCTTTGCACACATTTATAAATGTATGTTTGTGTGTATCATGATTATTGATTTTGAGTACAACTGATGTTTTAGTTGACCAAATTTGATCACTTTTTATGAATCTTTGACTATTGAGCCTATTTGATGTAAAAATGGATGGTTTATAGTTCCCATTTCCAATGATTAGTTATTTTCGACGCCGGCATGCGTAAGTGTTTAGATCTCAATTTCTGAAGTGACTATAATTGAACTCACAATAACTTTTATTTGCTTTGTAGGAACTTAAATTGTGAATTTGATTTTTTGTGTTTGTTTGTGCTAGATTTGGTTTCATTCTTGCCCACCTTCATATCATTTTGTTATTATTTTAAATAAAAATAATATTCTAACTCATCATCTCATCAATTTGATATTATTTTGTTTTTAGCATAGTAAAAAATTAAAAAATATAAGTAACTATTTAGCTCTCAAAATTGAAGTTCCTCACATTTGAAAGGGTGTTTTAAAAAGTTAAGATTTTTTTCATCCTTTTTTGTTCCAAACAAACACTTGTATTGACTTTTGGATGAGAGATTTAAACTTTTGGAAGTGAGACTTCATCAATTCTAACCATTTTCATTAAAAGAAATTGGCATTATAGGTGTTATTTATATTTAACCTTATGCAAATCAAGACCATTTAAAATATTCTATATATTATTGTATAAATGCTAAAAGTTTTCATTTAATTGAAGTACTCTTATACCAGAAAAATTAAGTTATCTTTATAAAATTTATTTAGTAATTTATTCTACTAGATTATTTGTTATGATGTTGTATTTCGTGTTAAGATTTGTCAAATCATGTTGAAATGTTGTGAAAATTTGCTCACCACTTCTTGTGGTATAGATTAAGCTTAAACAATCTTAGTTTGTGAATTAGATGTTATATTAGTGAGAAAATAAGCTAAAGTAATATTAATTTTCTATATATATATAACACCACCAATAATGGATGATTGAATATTGATGAGTAGGAAGAATAATAATTAAAATTGCCCATGACTTGAGGAAATGACATTAATCATCTTTCAGGTTATTGAGGTTTTTTAAAGTGAATAAGGTTCATGATTTTTTGGTTCGATGGATCATTTATGAAGCCTCGATTTTTCCATAGATATCCTTGGACACTTTGCATAAACAGGAACACATTATTGGAACTTTAGAAGCCACATGTGTAGAAAACCTATTGCATGCAATCGAAGTAATATAGCTCCTTGTGTGCTTATCTGTGGTGCGATTCTTAAGTGTCATAGCAATTTATAGAAATCACCTCATTAGATGAAGTAGCTAATGTATTTTTTATGTACAATTATTGATAATATTGTCACAACCTGATGGCATCCAATGAAGTTTATTGTTTGTCGCATGCCATGATAACCAAATAGAAGTTTATAATGTGCCAAATCAACTGTCAGCTTCAAGAACAACCTCTACAGTTATAGAACTCGAAATTACCAAAATATACTACTTGCATAAATTTCCCCTTGGATCGTTTAGATTATGAATAATATGCATTTTAATCTTGCCAATAAAGTTTATCATTTCCGCTTGAGATTATGCACTTCCTGAAGATTTCAGTAAATGTATATATTCTCAATCAATCAAGTTTACTCCTCTTGAACCTTTGCTTCTCATGACCCTGAAATATCCATAAATTCCCTCAAATTTGAGTTATGATATCCCATAAAAAATGTAGTTCAGTGATGTCAAACACAGTGAGATTGATGCGAGGATTGAATTAATCAATACGAGATCACATGCAAAAGATAATGAATGTTATGCCTTAGAATATATCTTAACCCTGAGATGCGTAGAAATGTAACTAATTTATTTGGTTAATGATTCAGTCCAATAAAATGGTGCTGATGATACCCAAGAAGATTAGTAAGTCGAGGCCCTACTTGAACAAGCAGAAAACAAACTAGCTTCATGGAATTTAATAAAACAAATAACACATCCATAGTAAAAAAAAAAAAAGTTAAGGAGATAATGGACATGTCACGGCTCTACATTAGACTTAAACCAACCAGTTTTTTTGCATGTCTTAAAATAATTGCAGTAACTTAGGAGCTTGAATCCGACTAGAAAGTTACAAAATCATTTCATTGAAAATCCAAATCCACTAAGAACCTCAAAAAAAAAAAATCACAATTTACAATATCATAACTTTTCTCTGTTTTAAGCTTAATTATCATTTATTCATTACTTTAATGATTGTAAGACGAGCTAGTTCTTAAGCCAAGGAATATTTTGAGAGATACAAGTTTTTGGAACAAAGGAACTAGCTATCAATTTATTAAAAGCTTGGTTGTCACTTTATAAATGGATTCAGAATTATATAAACCAATTAGATTTTAAAGGATGAGATACTTTTGAATGTGAACAATATAAATTTCACAATATTTTGATGGCATGCAACATAAAGAAAGGAATAAGCGAATGCTAGTAAAAGCTTACAAATGATAAGCCAGGTGGACTGTAAAAAAAGGAAGCTGGGAATATATCTGGCCTTGGTGCTTGGTCAGGAGCCATACCATGAATACAATCCTCTAATTCTTGGTCTAAGATATCTATCATAATCTTCTTAATCTAGCTTTTGTCCAATATTTGAGGCTAAAAAAGAAAAAAAAATGCATGGAATTAGTTTTCGAATCTCTCATCACTTGATACTGGTGTTAACCCACATCACAATAGAAATATAAGTATTATTGCTGAAATTCAAATGTTACAATGAAGACTCTTCAAAATAAGAATAAAACAACACAAAACACATAAACGACCGTCTAGAGTGAGAGCGGCAGGGGTTGACACCGGCTGGACAGCAGATGTGTTGACTGATTGGGGTGATGTGGCACTAGTTGCAGGGTTTGGAGAGGGGTACTGCAGGGGTTGGCAGGGTTGGAGGGAGTTGTGGCAGGGTCTAGGAGGTTTGGGGAGAGTTGGGGCAGGTCTAGAATGGGGTTGGAGGGAATTATGGCAGAACTAGTAGGGCTGGAGGGAATTGATGCTGATCTGGAAGGGGCTAGAGGGAGTTATGGCTAGGTCTAGAAGGGTTGGAGATGCGAGAACTAGCAAAAAAGGGGAAATAGGCGAGGAATTAGGGTAAGATATAGACCATCTTGGGATAAGTTACAGTCAGAGCCTCTTCTTGCTATCAGATACAACCTTGAAGGGAAAAGGAGACGCCTACGGTTCTCCAAATAGAAAGCTCAACAAAAACTAACCCTAAACAGAAAATAATAATGGATAACTAGGAGAATTTTGTTGGCAACCCTAACCCAAACAATTTGGTTGGCTAGCTCCCCTTGCCTTCCTTCCTGAATTGGTCTAATGATTCAGGAGAGCCCCACGTCAGTCTCCCGGAGCTGGGGGAGCTTTAACTTTATTCATCGAAGCTTCTGGTTCCTCGTAGTACGACTTTAGGTCGACCTAATTGCGAATAGGTAAAATGGCATAATCTCTTAGTAAGTCAATCTTATAGGCATTGACTTTCAACAACATTTCTTGATAGAATAAATATGCATTCTCTTTTGACACAATCTTGAGTTGGAGCTGCATATAGATGTAAGTTCCCACAAGGTAACTCTCGGGCATTTAAGTCTGAAATTTTCTCCTTTCACTTCTCGTACTCAGCGGAATGTAACTGATAATGAAGTATGTGAGGAAAAATCAACTCTGAGATGTAATCTGTGATGAAAACTTTGATGGGCGGTGCCACTCTCACTAGCAACCACTAAGGAGACACATCTTCACTGATAAGACTTGGATTCAATTGAAGAAAATTTTCCCCATTAAGATCCTAAGACCGATTTCGAAGCTAGGGCTTATCCCTCTGGTCTCATGGTGGGTACATTGTCGAACTGAATCTAATACCTGAATAATTTTATCTAATTTTCAAGACGTGACACTAAGGGGCCCCATTTTTGACATTTGGGATCTTCCGTAGTAGGGGCAACTCAGAAATGAGTCTATAGATTTGAAAACTCTGAATTTCTCTTATCTGAGGTTGTCTTGCCTTTTTGAACAACCAAGTTCAATCCTGCTGATGCTCCTCTCAACCCCTACAAAATGGTAGCTCGAGGCACTACAAATTCATACTTTGCATGAACACGCCTTACATCTGAGTCACAAACTTCTAGAACACCTACTGTTAACTTAGCTGGAATATGTTTCCTATGGTTAATTGGAATTGATGTCGTTTCTTCCTTGTTGGTTGAAAGTTGAGAATCCTCTCTAATGTCTTCATCTTCTCACAGATCACCTTATATTTCTTCAACTTCTCCTTAATCAGTGAAAGCAATCTCTTCTAGTTGTGCAATTTGATTCACTACACCTAAACCCGTGGCACTTGAAGGGCATCTTTGCTGGGATAGATTGAGAAATGCGGATTGGGTCCACCCGTTCTCCTATCCAAAATAGATTCTCATATAGGGTCAGCATGGATGTTTTTTTGGGTGTACTCCGGCTGTAAGATCTTATGATTGAACTTTGCCTGCAAGATGTGGTGGTTTCCTGGTGATGTGATCTCTCCACTTTTGAAACTGGGGACAAAACATCCGGTTTGTAGTGAGTTGGTAGGAATTGGCGTTGTATCTCTCATTTTATCTTGGACGACATAGTAATTTTATCTTTTCCTTCTCGTTGGCATATGGACTTTAGATTTTGCTCTCAAAATAAGGACTCTTTTTTAAATCGTAGGTGGCTAGTATGTCTTAGCACTCAAAAACGCATTCCATTGTCCAGAGCCACTCAATTAACTCATCTGGATCCATGTGACCGTCAAAATATAGTAAGTCCACCTATACTTCTAAATTCTGGCTTTTCAGTTTTTGCAGGTCAAAACTTCGAGGCAGAGGTTCTTCATCCCTAGAATCAGCATGGTGGAAGAGATTTACTCCATGCCTTTAATCTAGCAAGTCACCGTTGTGGTTACGGGTGACCCATCTGGATTGTCTCCCCTCGAAAGTGGCAAGCATCTATTGTCATTAGCGGGTATCCCACTGCATACTCCCAAAAAATCTTCTGAACCCGTCTTTGTGAATTCTTCATAAACGCATCTTGTCCTTTTCCCTCGATTAGGATTTCGACTATTGACTCCTCAGTGGCATGACTTTATGTTTGAGACGTGAGAGAGGGTATATGAGATTGATTGCGGGTGCAAAAATGCTATTTAAGGTTGCTAATTTTGAAAAAATCAACAAGTGGGCATTAGAGTTAGGTCAAATTTGGGCTATGATTTGGGAACAAGAAAGAAAATTTTTAGGGGAGATAGGTTTATGGTGGATGTTAGAAACGTAAGATAAGAATAGGGTTAAACTAGCTCTCATATTAAATGATACCGGAGTTAACCCAATCTACAATAGAAATATAAGAATTATTTCTTAAAGTCAAATGTTACAATGAAGATTCTTCAAAATAAGAATAAAACAGGACAAAACACACAAACGTCCCTCTAAGGTGACAACGACAGGGGCAGACACCGACTGGATTACAGATGTGTTGACTGATTGGGGTGATGCTGCAATAGTTGAAGAGTTTGGAGAGGGGTGTTGTTTGGAGGGAGTTGCGGCATGGTCTAGGAGGTTTGGGGAGAGTTGCAGAAGGTCTGGAATGGGGTTGGAGGGAATTATGGCATATCTTGAAGGGCTGGAAGAAATTGCAATTGATTTGGAAAGGGGTTGGAGGGAATTACGTTCATATCTGGAAGGGTTGGAGAAGCAGCAACTAGCAGAAAAGGGGAAGTAGGTGATGAAATAGGGGAAGATAAACACCACCTCGGGATGAGTATAGCTAGAGTACCTTCTCGTAGTGAGATACAACCCTGAAGGAAAAAAGGGACGCCAACAACTGCCCAAATAGATATCTCAGCAAAAACTATTCCTAAACATAAAATAACATCTATTTATAAAAGTATATAACTAGGAGCATTTGGGTAGTGACCCTAACCTAAACAATTGGGCCGGCTGACCGATCCCCCTTGCCTCCCTTCTTGAACTGGTCCAGTGGTTCAACCGTCAATTTAGGAGAGCCCCGCAACATCACCCCTCTCCCACATTCTTCTCAACCTTTACCCTTCTTTGTGGCCTTCACATAACTTCAAACTTCTGAGTAGAAATCCTATTGAAATGGCAACTAGTCTCGCTTAACTTCGACAATGTAACTTTTGAGTTTTGAGTAGGCATCTGCATTTGGTCGGTTTTGTTGGCTTCATTTATAAATTAGCTAAATCGGTTTGTTTCGGTTCTAAAATCTAGTAAATTCAACAAGCCAAGTTATTTTTTCAAGTTAAATTGAGCGGAACCAAACTTTGGCTATGTTAGTTTGATTTTGTTCTAGATTAAGGAATATGTAATAAGATTTAATGATGACTCTTATCATCTTTAGCTTGTATAGCATGTATTAAGAATAATTTCAAGTAATATTTGCTAAAATTTACAATTTGAAATGTGGAATAAATATAATTTAGTTTGTTTAATTGATTTTTTCAAAGAAAATAAAAAAAAAATAAAACTAATAATCAAAATTCAATGCTAAAATTACAATCATGAACCAATACTTTAACAAGCTGATCAAATCAACTAAATAAATTCGATTTGTTTTTTTTATTTTTATTTTTATTTAACAATGCTCATCCTCACTTTGAACACATTAGAGCTGCAAATATTATTAGTATATCTTCAGCCCTTAAGTACGTAACTAATGTGAGCAAGTCTTTGAAATAGCTACTTGTTATGATTCCTTTTTACATATGGTGTGCCTAGTCTCAGCAATCATTTACAATGAAGAAGAAAGTTGAAGCCACACATTCTTAAACTGAAAATGTCTCTTATCTTATTGTTTGTCATCGCCATTATATAATAAAAGATTACAACGATCAGATGTCACTTATTGAAAAGATGAACAACAACACATTGGTAAAAAATAAACCAAGCAAAATAAATAAAAAAACTGTCCAGTTTGACTAAAACCTATCTTAAATCTTTCTTAAATGCTCTTTATTATTACATAAGGTGAATGAAGGCATAAAACACAAGCCACGAAAATCATTATCTTCAACAAAGGCTTGAAACTCCCAATCTTATCAATCATGGATAATCATGTTTTCATGTGCAGTAAGGATGCAACTAAAAGCCCTACTTTGCCAAGTATGACCAATAGTCATTAAGTTTGCTCCATATTAACCTCACATTAACGTATAGGTAAGGTAGCATATATGTAAAAAGTCAAGATACGGTGTTAGATGTGTAAATTCATAAAAATTGAGTGATATGTATGTAAATCTTCTATGCATGAGCAGTTGTATTTCACATAATGAAAAGTTAATTTTTATAATTTATATTAGAAAAAATCACATACATACCACTCAATTCTTATGTATTTACATATCTGACAACTAAACTTCAACTTTTACATATATTGGATTTTACTTATGCATGAAAAGGTGTATTTCACTTTTTAAAAGTTAAGATAGTGGTATTTTTTATATGATATGATAGTTTTGGGTGGTATAAATCTAAAAAGTAAAGTCTGGGTGTCATATATGTAAATACATAGGATTTGGGTTGCATGTATGTAATTGCCACCTAAAAAAAGATATTATCCATTGACAAGGAGAAAGGCGTCGCTGCAACTGACTAATTACGGGATTAGTTTGGCATGGTTTATTAGAAGCTAAATCAATACCCCTTAATAGCTCTCTTTGATACTTTGATGATATTTAAACAATATAAGCGGAATATAGCTCTGTCATTTCTTATAAATACCAAAGAAGACTAAGGAATATTCTGACTTATTAAGAATTTTACATACCTTCGCTTGCAGCTCAGAAAAAAAAGAATTTTGAACGATTGTCTTAGCCATAAAGAATTTTGCGATAGACATATCATAAGTTCTAATTAGGGGAGAATAGATGTATGATTATCTCTCTGTTGGTATACTTATGTTTTACTGATTTCACCAACATCATTACTCTTTTATTTTATTATTCAGAGATATGTCGAGATTAAAGAATTTTCAACTTATTAAGATTATTCAAAGGTGTTAATTTACTTCTGCATAGACATCGAGACAATCTGCTTCATTGCTTTTTTGAGTTTCTTAAGAGCATAATGAGGCTCAGCTTATTCATGTATAGTAATACTAATCCTTTAAATACAGGTAGTGCTGGTGACGTTCTTGAAGATGACCCTGTTGGAAGATTGAAGGTGTTTGTATATGAGCTTCCCAGCAAATACAATAAGAAGATACTGCAGAAGGATCCAAGATGCCTCACCCACATGTTTGCTGCCGAGATTTTCATGCACCGTTTCTTGATGTCCAGTCCAGTCCGCACTCTAAACCCGGAGGAGGCGGATTGGTTCTACACACCTGTTTATACTACCTGTGATCTAACACCAAATGGTCTCCCCTTGCCTTTCAAGTCGCCACGAATGATGAGAAGTGCAATACAATTGATCTCATCCAATTGGCCCTACTGGAATAGAACTGAAGGCGCCGACCATTTCTTCATTGTTCCTCATGACTTTGGAGCATGCTTCCACTATCAGGTAAGTAGGGCTGTAATCGAACCGAGCTTGAACGAGCCTCATGTTTGTTCGTGTTTGGCTCGTTTAAATTTTTTTTATTTGAAATAGGCTCATGTTAGAAATGACTCGTGAATAAATATGTTTGTGTTCTACCCGATTTGGATCTGTCGATTTGTTTCAACAAGTTCAACTCGAAATTAGCTCAAATTATTTAATAAATAGCAAAATTAACTTTTTTTTATAAATACAATATAAAAAATCATTAGAAAATTATTATAAAAATTAATTATTTAACTAATTTGAGTGAAAATGAGCTGAACATAATTGACTAAAAGTGTTTATGTTTGACTCATTTATAAATCACACTGAAAAAATTATTTGTATTCAACTCACTTGCTTAACAAAGGAATCAAACATGAGCTGCTTAGTAAGCCCAACATGAGTTATTCCCTAGCTACGCTTTTTTAGACAGCCTTGCAAATAATGAAAATGATTTATGTAAATCACTTGCCGTCTTGCTAGGCCTTCTAGAAATGCAATTTTTCCTTCATTAGGTTGTTATGGTCTGTGTTGCCTTAACATATTTTTTTTATTATTATTTTTAGGAAGAGAAAGCCATTGAAAGAGGAATTCTTCCTTTGCTTCAGCGTGCAACATTGGTTCAAACTTTTGGGCAGAGGAATCATGTTTGCTTGAAGGAGAATTCTATCACCATCCCTCCTTATGCTCCACCGCAGAAGATGCAAGCCCACTTGATTCCTCCGGACATTCCACGCTCAATCTTTGTGTATTTCAGAGGTTTGTTTTATGACGTCGGGAATGATCCGGAGGGCGGTTATTATGCGAGGTAATACACCGAAAGTTCAATTAGATAGTTGTAAAGTTTGAAACCCGTTGGCGAGCCTAAAGATTTGAAGGCCATGGGTTCTTGTTGTGTTAGCTACATGCATTAGGTGCATACTTTTTAGGGCCATTTAAACATATCTACTTACATATCTAACATCTAAATTTAACTTTTATATTTATACCAATCAAATATTTCATATCATATTAAAAATATCACTATTTTAACTTAAAGAAAGTGTCATACACATTTTCGTGTACGAGATAATATAATAATTGAGTGGCATGCATGCAATTCTTCTAAGTTTAGTGGTCATTTGGTTTATTGAAATATAAATACATTATTTTTTGAAATGCAGTGAAATTGAAATGTAGTGTTTGAAATATTTTTAAGTTTGGCTAGGTGTAAAATTGACACAGGATACTATTTCTTGATTTCCTTTTATTTGAAGTAAAATAATGATAAAATAAAGCCCAACAACGGCTGGCAGTGGGCGAGGTTGCGGCATAACTGCTGCAGCCGCCGCCAGCTGCTAGCAGTGATGGGTGGCTAGATGTATTTAGAAATTATCAAATCGGTCGGTTTTTACATGCATCAGATTTGAACTATAGTCTAACTTTCAAATTAATCATAACTTTATATTGTAGTTGATTGACATCCAACAACATGCTAAAAAATTTCAATACTTGGTTTACATTACTACACTCGTAACACGGGCAACGATGCAGCCCCTTGTCTTGAGCCATGTGAGACTTTTTGATAGCAGTTTCAGTAAATTACATAAATCTGAATTTATAAATCATGTATATCCGAATTTACTAAATTCTGCTGACAATAAATCTGAGAATTACGAGTGGAATTGAGAAGAAACTGAATTTTACTAAATCCAGGATTTAAAATTACCTTTCTTTTTACGAAACTTTAAGTCAAATCCAACTTGAATCCATTACCATTTACCAAACAGATCCTGAATCTTACAATTGAGTTTGAACCACGTGCAGGGGCGCGAGAGCATCAGTTTGGGAGAACTTCAAGGATAATCCCCTTTTTGATATCTCAACGGAGCATCCAACCACCTACTACGAAGACATGCAGCGTGCCATCTTCTGCCTCTGCCCATTAGGCTGGGCGCCATGGAGTCCGAGGTTGGTCGAAGCCGTCATCTTTGGCTGCATTCCAGTCATCATTGCAGACGACATTGTGCTACCGTTCGCCGATGCCATCCCGTGGGAAGACATTGGCGTGTTCGTCGCCGAGAAGGATGTTCCAAGCCTAGACACTATCCTTACATCCATTCCTGCGGAGGATATATTGAGAAAGCAGAGGCTGCTTGCCAACCCTTCGATGAAGCAGGCCATGTTGTTCCCTCAGCCTGCTCAAGCTGGTGATGCCTTTCATCAGGTATTGAATGGGCTTGCTCGCAAGCTCCCGCATGATGAGAGTATTTATTTGAAAATTGGGGATTTGAGGCTGAACTGGACTGCGGGTCCGGTGGGGGACTTGAAACCTTGGTAGGGAGAGTCATGGCTGTTGCTCTGGTGGAATGTGTTTTTATTATTATTATTTTTCATTGAGTCTGGTACTTGATGAAACTTTGTGTAGGTTCCTGAGAAGTTTGAACTGAAAATTTACAATTATTATATAGTTTTGCTTTTTGTTAATTGATCTATGCTCTTAATTGATTGTTTTGTTTTTATATTTCTGAAATGGCTGCGAAGACGCTGCCCTTGCAAAATATAATGCTATTTTAGCTTCTGGTTATAAGGCTTCTATTGAATCCGAAATTATCTTGGAGAAATACCCAAGAAATAGAATGTAGAAGAGAAAAAGAATAGAGAGAACATATTAATGAATAGTAGGATTGTATAATTTTTATTTATAAAATGAGCTCCATATTTATAGGTAAAAGGTTGGTTGAATTACGCTCTAATCCTAATAAAGTAGGGTATGTAGAGAGTATTTTGGGTAATCATGCATTAATAGGGCCGGGCCTGAGAAGGCACCCTGCAGGGTATTTTGGCGGCCTTTTTTTGGTGGCCAATAGACTAGTTCGAACAAACCACTTTTATCAATTTGGTTTGTCAGGCAAAATCCCGTGCTTAAGGCCATACAAAGCGTGCGGCCGAAGCACCCTTTAGACCGAAGCACCCTTTTGACGGGTTGGTGACTGCTATTTGTCACGGGAGATGGATGTTGCCCGACCGTCATGAGTCGAGCGAATTGGTTCGGCCTTGTGGGCTACTCTTGGTAGGCCCTAACCAACCACATCATTTGGCTTGTCGAATATTGGATATCTTTGAGATTTGAATTGACATATTTTTATGTGCATATTAAGTTTCTTGATTTTTTTTATCCTTAATAGTGACAGTTGTAATAAGGATAACTTAATTTTAAATTTTAAAAAATTAATTATATTCATGATTATTAACTATGCATTAATTGACTTTCCTTTGAATTTTGTGTTTGGCCTTATGATTAGGGAGGCAAGGAAAGAGAAAAACGTGTCTTAGCTTTTTGTTTTATCCTACAAAAGCTATTTGCTCTTCGTTCCTTGTTAAATCTGTGTTCAGTTGTGTTACAATTTTCTAGTGTGAATTTTCTCGTTTTATTTTTTGCTTTGTCAAAGTTCGTTCTTCTATTTTATTTCTACATATATACCACAACAACCGGTATATTAGTTCACAACAACTGGTATCAAAGCTTTGTTCGGATCTGAGGAAGAATGATGGCTGCAGATGAAGTGAATGTTTCAGGGATAAAGAAGTTTGATGACACAGATTTTTATTATTGGATGATGCAGATAGATGACTAATTTCTATGGGAAGAAACTTCATCTTCCGTTATTGGGGAAAAGACCGAAAAGAATGGATGAGGTTGAATGGAATTAGTTAGATCGACAAGTTCTGGGGGTTATTCGATTGACCCTATCGAGATTCATTACCCACAACGTTGTCAAGGAGAAGACGATTGCAAATCTCATGACAGTCTAATCAGGTATGTATGAAAAGCCATCAGCGAATAATAAGGAGTACTTGATTAAAAAATTATTCAACCTGAAGATGGCGAAAGATGCTTCCGTTGCTCAACACCTGAATGATTTCAATACTATCATAAATCAATTGTCGTATGTTGAAATTGATTTTGATGATGAGATATGTGCGCTGATATTGTTGGCATCATTGCCAAATAGCTGGAAAGCCATGAAGATGGCAAATTATGGTCATTGGAGCAAAAAGATGCAAAAAGGAACGAATTTCGAGCAAAAAGTACCAAAATATGAAGATTTGATCTTGGGCGCCGACGACAGGTTTTTCACGAGAGTCCAGAAATAAATAGTCTAGAAGGCCGCCAACGGCGCCATCAAGGCCACCGACAGCGAGAACGACGGTTCTCTCGATAGATGCATTGAATGTGGACGATTTTTTAAGAGACACTTAGGCAACTCTTAAAACTCTTCTACAATTTTAAGAGAAACATTTTGGAGGGCGAAAAAGGGAGTCCGGAGAGTCCAGAGTGTCCAGAGAGTGTCGAGAGGTCTTCGGGTGTCCAGGGGAGTGTAATTTAGGGTTAGTTATTGTGAGTAATTCTTCGAGAGATTGTAAGAGTGGAAGGAAAGTGAGAGATTTCTTCCTCCTTGCCGCTTCGAAGGAGAATTTTGTGGGTTGTAAAGAAGGGAAGAGATTCAGAGGAACTTCGAGGAGTTACTTGGGGAGGAATTGGAGATAAGTAGTTTTTACTTATTGTAGTTTGTATGACTTTGCTTTTATATATGAAATCCAAGTTTTGTCGTATCTTTTCTATGAGTTATGAGTAGTTTTCTCTGTCTTTCTCTTTGTCTTGAGATTTTGTGAAATGTTGATTTGAATTGGTTGTACCATGAGAATGTTAAAGAAGTTGTGATGATCTTTTCACTTTAATCTTAATTTACATTCAATCTGGCCAATTGATTTGTTAAAATATGTTGAGTTTTACAACTAAAATGAAGATTACATCCAAGATTCAGGGAGGTCAAAGTCCTTGGAAGTTGGGTGCAAATAAACAGGGAAATAAAATTATCGGGTGTAGGATTGGAGATTTTAGAGTGACAGACTAAAATCTTCAATTCGGTTCTATCGTTTGGGTGCTGAAGTGTAGATGTTAGCCCTCAAGCGAGGGGAACGTGGGAGCTCCAAAGTGAGAGCTGATATCCTTCCAGTCTAGCCGCAGATTCAGTAACCAAGCATAGGATTAGTCAATGTTCCTTATGTCTGGTCCAAAGGATAAAGAATATGTATGCTCATATTTGATGTATGCTCATATTTGGTCTCATATTTGGTACAATACAATTTGAACCGATTCAATTTATCCATTCACTTAAATTTCTTGACAAGGAGAATGATGTTTTCTTATATATTGAATTTCACATTAGAATTATTAGTAGAGTTATTTGATTGAGAGTTTATTAAAATTACATTTTTATTTTAATTTCCTATTAGTGACAAATATGCAATTTGAACTTTTGAACTATGTTGTTGTTATGATTAAGTATTGATTTTCTAAATCTTAAGTTCGTAGCCTCTAATATTACTCCCTGTGGGATCGATATCCAGGACTCCATTAGAGCCATGTATTACTTGAGCGATACGTATACTTGCGTTGATAAGTAAGACTTTGCAATTATTGAATATTTTATACACATCTTTATCGAATCTATAACTGTTGTCAAGTTTTTGGCGCCGTTGCCAGGGATTTAAATCTTCTAGCAGTAGTATCAAATTCTTGTATTTTTGAGCATATATAAAGTCGTTGTCGTAATATCATCGAAAATGAGTATAAAAGATGAGTCTAAAAATGCATATATTCTTGGTATATCGTGTGCTACTTTAGCTTGCTGTTAATTGTGTGTTAGTTTTCTTGTGCTAATTTGCATTATTGTGTTTGTGTGTGATATTGTACTGTCATTTGAAAGTTTAATGAAAGCTATGTTTGTGTAAGCCCCTATGTTAGAATGTTGGAATTAATTATGAATTGAAAAATGGAAAATAGAAGATGTTGGGGACATAATAGACATGAGGTATGATGTTAAATTAATGAGAAATTTTGGTTGAATGGCTTAGTCTTACTGTGTTACACTTAAAACCCAAGGAAAGAAAAATTTTAGTTCTGGCGGCTAGGCGCCAGAACTAGCCAGACCACCCGCACAACATGGCGCCTAGACGCAAAAACCTGCGCCTAGGCGTTGATTCACCTGAACCTGCCGCAAATCAAATTATTCACAATTTAAACTAAACCCACTCCATTTTTAACGCCCAAGCTCCTCCTTTCTAGTTTTTGTGAAAATCAATCCTAGGGTGCTTCATAGAGCTCAAATCTTCAAGTTTCTTGGCTCAAAAACACCAGATTTTATCTTCTCAAGGTGGTTAGATCTACATTTTAACATAATTATTTTGCAATTTCATCATGAATTTTTTGTGCATTGAGTATAGACCAAAAATATGAAAAAAAATAATTTGATTTAGTGGTGAAAAATCCATGGATATAAGCTTTGTTAGCTTGAAAAAGCTTGTAGGAAGCCTATTTTCTTGATTTTAATATTTGTTAGAATTTTTCTTCAGAATTATTTTAGATGGCTCCTAAAATGAAGAGAGCAAGAAAAAAAGAATCCTATGACAGTGCCAAATTTGTCAGTGTAAATGCACAAATTTGCTATAAAGAATTTGCTTCTTTGAGAAAGTTTATTGCAGAGCGAGATTTTTATCGACCTGGTGGAGCTATAGAGAATATCATTGTGGCGCATCAATGAGAGAGTTTTTGATACTTTACTGTTGTTTCCGTCATCATTGTGGTTAAAAAATTTTATGCAAATTTACCTGAAGTAGATGATGACGAAGTGTTTGTTCGATGAAGAGGATTAGAGCTTACTGCTGAGAGGATTAAAGTGATATATGGTCTGCCACTTAAGATTGATTATTTGTATTCAGAGTTCATTCTATCTGAGGAAGAGTTAGATCAGATTGTGGTGTATTTGACTGATGGTCGTAAAGCCTAGAAGATTCAAAATGATCAAAAGTTAAAATTTTCTTCTCCCAAGCTCAATGCCACTTCTAAGGCATGACATCATTGTATTTTTGCTTGCCTCCTTACTTCGAATCACCTAAGTGAAGTGACTAGAGAAAGAGCTATTTTAAATTACTGCATGCAAGAAAGAAAACCTATAGCTGTGGGTGCTCGTATTTATGATGCTATTATTTCATCTGCAAGAGCTAGTACGACTTCAGGTCTTGGATTTTCATCTTTGATATTTACTCTTTGCAAAGACTCTAGAGTTAAGTTTGAACATTGGGAAGAGTAGTTGAAGCCACTTAAGCCAACTGGGAAGGCTAATGTTGATATATATGGACGACCTAGAGATAGAGTTCAAGGTGCACCTTCTGCTTCTACTTCTAGGCTTTATACTTCTAGACCTTCTACTTCTACTGTTACTGAGCCTCCATCTAGATTTTGGAATGTGTTGAGTGAAAGAAATTTGGAACACCAGAATGGTATGTTCTTGATGCAGTGTCTAATGGAGGATATGGAAAAAAAGTTTCATCATATGACAAATATTTGAAATACTGAGCCTCCAATATGATGCTGATTCTGATGAGGCAATGGTGAAATTCATGAAGTGAGACCATATAGTTGAATTTCTTACATGCCCTTGATTTACACCTTTTTAGAGTCTTAGATCTATGGATGAAGATATTTATTTTGATTCTGTTGATGATGATGAGGAGGAAGAGGATTAGATTTGTTTCCTATTCTGTAGTAGTTATGATTTCTAGATGTTTCTCATGTTGGACTTTTTATGTATTTTTTGTTGCTCTATACTTTTATTTTCACTGCTACTTTTGTTACTCTTTTGCTTAGAACTAGTTAGGTGTTAAAGTAGTTCTTTTACATTGCAAATTTTCAAGATATATCTGTTTTTAATTGTCTACTACTCTGCACTTACTTTTATTAACTGTACTTGTACTGTTCTCCTACTAAGAAGTTTTAAAATTTTCTCTTTTTTCATGCTTATTATAAACTTAACTGTCTAAAATAATTTAAAATTTAAGTTTAAGGGAAGGGAGAAAATTTTTAAAACTAAATCTTATTTGTCCTAAGTAAAATATATTTTCAAAAATTATTTTAATATAACCTGTGGTATGTTGAGATAGCTTGGAATAACTATATTTTTGAATTTATAAATAATTTAGTAAATTTAAGTAATTTTTTTTAATAATAAAACTAATTCTGGATTTGAGATATTTAGTATAAAAGTATAAAATTTTATTTTTCCTATTTAAAATAAAGAAAATTGTATTTTTCAGAATGTTAAAGAAGTTTGATTTTTATTTGAAAAGAAAGAATTGAGACTTTATAAAAAATCTTTTTCAAGTCTAATATAAGAAAATGTGAAATAGTTTTAACTTTAAAAGGAGGATGGTGGGGTTCAAAATCATTAAAGACTATCCATATATAGTAATCCTCACATGACAGGAAAAGAGAAAAAAAGGATTGAAAACATTCCTGAAAGAAAAAAAAATAAATAAAAATAAAATAAAATAAATAAATGTGAGAAGAAGCTTGAGGAGATGTCTAATAAAAAATCGACTTCACTTAAATTTCTATTCCGTTTCTTTCTAATTAAGCTTAATTACATTTCTAAGCTTATTTATGTGTTTTTTTTTTTGTTTTAGAAGACTTGTTTCGTTTGAGTATTATGGAGATTGTATTTCATGTAATTTTTCTAAGTCATATTCTTTTTCATATAATTTTTCTAAGTCTCTTTAATATGAAAAATTACAATTATTCTTGAAATAAATGGAAAATCACTACTAAATATTTTGACTACTAAATATTTTTACATTCTAGTTTTAACCTATATTATTAAAAATCTTTCTTAACTTTCACTATTGCATTTATAAAACAAAAATTATAGAAATCTTCAAGTAAAACTCACTTCCATGAACTATAATTTTTATATATAGTAAGAAAGGTTATTTGAGGACAAGTAATGTTTAAGTTTGTGGAATTGATCCACCTTAAAACTACCTATTTTTATGTACATTTTATGCTCAACTTTTGAGGATTTTGATACACCTAAAAAATGACTACTTTTTCATATACATTTCATGCTCAATTTTAATGATTTTTAATGATATTACACTTTAAAGGAAGGTATTTTGCATATTTTTGGTTTCTGATACAAAAAATGGAGTTTTGGAGAAAAAGAAGCAAAAACGGTGCAATTTGGAGCAAAAACGAGCAAGAAAGAAAGTTCTATCCTAGCATATTTTGATATGTATTTCTATGCTTAATCTCTTTTACACTTCTCACACATTTTTGAATAAAATTACACTTTAAAGAAAGGTTGTTTTTACACTTATTTTGTAGGTCTATCTGTTATGAGCGCAACGCAACTGAAATGGGACCAACAAAGCTAAAACGAAGCCAAATGAAGCAAAATTGTGGAGCTGCGCAAGGCGGGCGTCGACAACACCAGAACCGACGTCGACAGCGCCAGAGTGCAGAAAATGACACCAAAATGATGCCAAAACGGTGCTGATAGCGCCCGAGATAGTTTGGACGTGATCCTGGGCAAGCCCCTATCCTACATTTCTAGAAGATTCAACGTATTTGGACGCTTTTTTGAAGGTTGCTTGAGGCATCTCTTGGGAAATTCGTCCCTACACTATAATAAAGTGCTTTTATGTTAGAAAAAGTGTTGTGTGTGTGAGTGACAAAATGTGGAGAATGTTTAGAGATCTTAGAATAGGAATAAAAATGTAGATTTCTACCTTTTTGGAGAGATTAGTGAGGGGATTTTGAGAGAATCTGTAAGGGAAAGTTCTAGCATGCATAGATCAGCGGGAGATTTTATGGGAGAGATTTTAATCTTTCATTCAAGAAAAAACTAAGTATTGTGTTCTTCATTAACTTATGATTTTGTAAATACTTATCTAATGGATTTTCTTTGATTTAATGAAGTTTTTCATTGTGTTTTCTTCGTGCTTTGTGATGTGTTTCTCTTACTCTTTCTTCTTTTTTGGAAATAGTGGCATGAGAAGATTATGACGTTATTTTCCTTTTACTTTTCTTTTGTAATAAGTAGGATTCATGTTTAGGATGTTGGGGTGCATGCTAGAAGAAGTTTTAATTATAAATTGTGATGGTTTTTGAACTCCGCTCTTAATTTACTTTTCGATCTGACCAATTGAATTTATAAAATATGTCGTAGAACATATGATCCGGGAAATGGAGTGTGAGTTCTACAACAGAATGAAAATCACATTTAAGTCCATGAAGGAGTATTTCATTCATGGGATTAAGTGCAAATAAATAGGAAAATACACTTTATTGGGTGTATAATTGGAGATTTTTAGGGTGACAGACTAAAAATCCCCAATTCGATCTTAGTGTTTAGAAACTAAAGCAAGAGTTAGCCTTCAAGGGAAGCGAAGTGAGAGCTCTGGAGTGGGAGCCAGTATCCTCCTAGCCTAGCCATGAATTTAGGGACTAAACCTAAGATTAGCCAATAATTTTCAATAACACTGAATTAGAGTAGAAAATTAAAATTTCTCCTATTTGGCACATACAATACTTAATGTATCTCATTCCTTTACATTATCCAATTTGCTACATAAGAATAGTAGTTTTTAACATCTTAAAGTTCTCCAAACGAACTCATCTAAAAAGGGTTATCTTTAGAATTAATATTTACATTTAGGAATAGTTACTATCCTTACATTTAACATTTGCATTTAGGAGTAAGTGCTAGATAAAACACCATTTTAATCGACATTCCAAAATAAGGACTAATAGTAGTAGACTGGAATTTAACTAAGGACATCTTTCCTCCCTTCCTCGTGGGATCGATATTCGGGGCTTAATCAGAAAATCCTATATTACTTGAAGCAATACATGCACTTGCGTAGAACCCATAGTGTGTGAACTATTTTCTTTATTTTATAATATTTCAATTGTGCATATTAGCCGCTAAATATAAATTGGGTCAAATTTTTTGCCATCTTTTCAAAGCTAAATTACTGCGTAATTATGGGTTGGGTCAAGTTTTTGACACCGTCTCAGTGGAATTGAATTGACATAAAACACGCACAAAAACAACACACGCTAGGAAGGGAAGCTTCGATAAGAACTTTAAGAGAATTTTAGTTGAAGTAATTAGACTTAGACTTGAAAAATTGTAGTGTCGTAAAAACTATTTTGGTGTGAAAAACATTTTTTGGATGAAAAAGTGTTATAAAAAAATTGTTTGTGGCAAAAACAAGGTGTTTGTGAAAATGTTTTGTTGTATTGCATATAACTTTTATTTTATTTATTTAATTATTAATGTATTGTCTGTTGTGTTGCGTATGCAAAATAAAGGATCTGCAGGACTTGTGCCTTATGATCCTGTGTTAGAAAAAAAAGAAAAAAAAATAAAAAAACAGAAAAGACTTGAAGAACTAGAAATGGAAATGGAGAACATTCAAAATAATAAGAAATGGAAATGGAGCTAGAAATGGAAATGGAGAACATTCAAAATAATAACTTAGAAAATCATCATAAATCTTTGAGGGATTATATAAGTCCTACGATAGATGAAATTCACTCAAGTGTACAAACCCCTCTCGTAGAAGCTGACTCATTTGAAATAAATCCAGATATTATCCAACTGGCGCAGAACAACCAGTTTGGGGGAACTTCTTTGGAGGATCATTATTTACACTTATCAAGTTTTCTAGAACTTTGTGATACAATTCGTTATAATGGCATGTCAGACGATGATGTTAGACTAAGGGTTTTTCCTTTCTCACTAAGGGATAAGGCTAAAATGTGGTTATACTCATTAGCACCTGACTCTATTAAAAATTGGGAGGAGTTAACTCAAAAATTCCTAGCTAAGTATTTTTCACCTTTAAGGATTGCTAATGCTCTGCCTGATTGGTTAATCATTCAAACTTTTTACAATGGGTTAGTAGAATCCCTTAGGTTTACAATTGATGCTGCCACTGGAGGATCATTAATGTCAAAACCATTTAATAAAGCATGTGTTAATTGAATAAATTGCTACAAATGAATTTCAATGGCCCTTTACAAGGGTAAATCCTAAAAATGTAGCCAGTATTCATGATATAGATGTGATTGCAATTCTAGTATCTCAGGTTGTTGGAAAATCAAGGAAGTTGGACCAATTTTGAATGAACTAGCCTCAATTTACTCTAGTAAGTGAGGAAGTTCATTAGGGCATATGATTGATCCTAACTTATCATATAAAATTTTAAATACCATAAACAACTCGTATTCTAACTTTTACTACCCAGTTTGGAAGAACCATCCTAATTTTAACTGGAATCACACTACTTGGGGTGGAAACTAACAATGGGAAAATCATCATGCAGATCCTAATGAAAGTTGGATTAAACAAGGGAACAAAAATTATAGACCTTCATATTCACTGGATTCTAACAATGATCGACAATTTGAGGATAAGAAGATGTCTATAGAAGATGTGGCTTTGTAAATGGGAAACCAGTTGCAAAGTCAAAATGCTACGATTAGAAACATAGAAAATCAACTGGGACAAATTGCTAATTCACTTAGCATTATACCCCAAGGAACACTTCGTAACAACACTGAGATCAACCCTAAAGAGAGCATAATGAACAGGTAGAAGTTGTCCAATTAAGAAGTGGAAGAGAGATAGAGGATGCAGTCAGAAAAGAGGAAGGAGTTGTGAGAGAAACAAAGTAAAATAAAAGACCCAAAGAACATGTTTCTAAGGATATGAAAAAATTAATATCTCCAACGAAAATCAATTTAGAAAGACCACTACCTGCATTTTCTCAAAGACTTAGACAACACGAGTTGGATAAACAATTTTTAAAGTTCATGGACATACTTAAGAAGTTAACGATAAATATTTCTTTCGCTGAAGTTTTAGAATAGAAGCCAAGTTATGCAAAATTTATGAAGAAGATATTAAACAAGAAAAGGAAACTTACGGATTACGAGACAGTTGCACAAAGTGAGGGAGTGCAGCGCTATATTTCAGAAAAAAGCTTCCTAAGAAACTTAAAGATCCTTCTAGCTTAACAAGTCCTTGTGTATTTGGAGAAAGATTATGTTGAAAAGCTTTATGTGATATAGGATCGAGCATTAATGTGATGCCTCTATCTAGATTTAAAAGGTTAGGTTTAGCCAATATTTCTCCCACTACTATAATCCTTCTGTTAGTTTATTGATCTATCATTTATCCAAAGGGGTTAGAGAAAATGTGCTTGTTAAAGTGGATAAATTTATCTTTCCTATGGACTTTATTGTATTAGATATGGAGGAAAATAAAGAAAATCCCATTATTTTGAGGAGACATTTTCTTGTTGTTGGACAAGCTATGATAGATGGGCAAAAAGGAGAGTTGACTACGAATATTAATGACCAGGAAGTCACTTAATGACCAGGAAGTCACTTTTGGACCAGGAAGTCACTTTTGATGTTTTAAAGACTATGAAATATCTAGCTGAGAGAAAAATTGGTTGTTTTAGAATGGATGAAATTGATTATTTAAGCAAAGGCCATTTCCAAAAAAAAATTTTGAGAGTAAGTTAACAGATGAGATCGAAATGAAATTTCATGATGAGTCTAAAATGTTGTTTAAAAAAGACTGTATGCATTTTTAGGAGAGGTGTGAAATAATGGACATACTGAAAATAGTAAACTTTTAATTCGATCTATTGAAAAATCTCAAGAACTTAAAATGTGTATACCTCATACAATTTTAAAACCTACCTATTTAGAGAATTCATCCACACCACCAGTCTTTAAATCTTTATATTCGACTCAATCATAAGATGAACCTAAATTGAATGATGAAATCAGTAAAAGATCTCCTATGAAAGAGTTATTCAAATTCACTGAATGTCATATTCCGTGGTATACAAACAAAATGAATGAGATTTTGATGTTGGGGCAGATTATTAATGCAATTAACAGTTACCCCCCCAGAGATTCTACCTTGTGATTCTGAGATGAACCCTAAGCAAATGAATGATGAGAAATTTAAAATTATGGAACAAATATTTAGAAGGGAATTCGAGGATATGTTTCAAAAGAACATTGAGTTTAGAAATGAGGATAAGAATATTGAAATACCAATGAAAAAAATTCCTACTGAATTAGAAAAACCTATTTCTTCAACTAAGATAAATATAGAAAGACCACCTATACCATTTACTCAGTACCAAGGGGAAGAATTAGAAGATAACTTGAAACACAAGAGTAACCTAAAAGAATTTGATCCAGAATCTGAATTATCTAAAGGTAATTCGATCCAAAATTTGGGAGGCCATGAAGTATCTTATAAAGATCCATTTCTTATAAAATTTAAGGATAATATTAATATGAAAATTGAGAAAAACACTAGAAGAATATTAGATCTAGAAAGAAATATGAAGAATAAGGATATGAATCAATCTGAAAAGGAAGAGCTGAAAGAAAAATTTAAATTCGTGGACTTTGTAGGAATTTCTAGATCTGGAAAAGATTGGGCCATTGATCAAGGATTACTTAATTGGAATTTTGATCCAGCTAGAATCATTTGTCTGGCTAGTGACATTAAACCAAGTACTTTATGGGAGGCAACCCATAGTTATCAGTGTGGTTTGATTTAGTATGCTTAAGAGTCATGATTGTTAATGTTGCATTGTGTTTTCTTCAGTGTGGATTGATCATTTTGATTGATGCTTGGTGGATGTTTAGATTGTTAGTACTTTGATTTGATATTTGTATGTGTCATGAGGGAGATGATTCCTTAACTTTTTATTATGGTTAGACTTGTATGTTCTCTTGTAGTAGTTGGATTGACGAGTCCACTACAACTCGGGTCTAACCCAGACGTGAGTTTTAGAAGAGACATTATGAATTTATCAGTGACAATTCCATCTCAATTTTGTTACTTCCTTTCTTTGACCTTATTTTCATTTAGAAGGAGTAGCTAACCTATTTGATGAGTAACATGTGGATGAATTTACACTATCCTTATAACTGCTAGAGGTGCTTAATTATTGGGATATGGTGATGCCTGGTGTTGGTGCTCGAGAACCAATGTATTAGAGATAATCTTTTCTTTGGGATTAGATTCTATAAAATCATTTATAAGTACCCAATATATTTTTTTAGTGATTCCGTTAGAAATTGGAAGTAAGTTAGTGAGATCTGTTGAGTTAAAGGAAGAATTGAGCTCATTTATTTTGTGTGTTTGTATTTGTGTTACAATAATATATAGGACTTGAAGAACATTTTTATATTCCAATGCTAATATATGTTATGCTAGTTAGACTTTTGTTTAGTTAATTTCATTTTGACATGTTTAGTTTAGATTTATTTTCTACTACATGTTTTCTATCCTAATAAATAATTGTAGATGTTTTTGATAGAGATTTGTGGTAGATAAAATTTCTAAATTGTTTTTCTTCCTACTTATATTTTCTCCACTAAATGCTATGCATATTAAAAATCAAGTTTGGGGGTAGGAAGAAAAATATATTTTAAAGCTAAGTATACTTCCTTTTAGTTTAGTATTAATGCATGCATGTTTTATGCTAGATTTACTTTCTCCTGCAGTCATTTTATCTTGATTATGAATGTATATGAATTTGATAGGATGTTGTAGTAGTTAGTAGATTCAACTTTTAGTTTTTCTTCCTGCTACAATTTACAGAATTGATTGCAAAATAGTTAAAAATTTAAGTTTGGGGGGAAGAAAATTTTCTTTAAAAGAATGAAAATAAATTTTATTTATCCTCAATTAGCTATATTTTTTAAAAAATATTATAATTTAACATGACCTTTGGTATTAGAGGCTAACTTTAGAGAACTATATTTGTAACTATATTTGAACTATATTTGTGTTTCTAAATATATAGTAGACGTAAGTAAAGTTTTCAATAATGAAAGTTGATTCTATAGTTAAGATATTTGGTACGAAAGAATAAGACTATGTTTTTTTTTCTATTTAAAGTAGAAGAAATTGTATTTTTGAAGCATTAAGAATCTTAGAGTTTCATGTAAGAAGAAAAGAATGAAAAGAATGAAGAAAAGAATGAGGCTTTATGAAAAATCTTCAAAGCTGATATGAATTTATAAAGTGAAGGAATGTGAAAAGTTTTAAACTTGAAGAGGATAGTAAAGTTCAAAATTATTAAAGACTATCCAGATATAGTAATCCTCACATAAAAAAGAAAAAAAAAGAAGAAAGGATTAAAAACGATCCTAAAAGAAAAAAAAAGAAAAGAAAAGTAAAAAAAGAAAAGAAAAGTAAAAAATTGGCTTCACTTGAATCAACTTGAGG
>NW_018243366.1:67018-121180 GCF_001263595.1 Phalaenopsis equestris | reverse complement strand
AAAAATTGGCTTCTTGAGGAAGAAGATGAGGAAGAAGACTTTATTACATTTTTTAAACTTGTATTTGAGTATTAGTATCCTTACTAATAAAGTTCTCATGAAGTTCTTTTTTATATGGATATTCTAAGTGACTCTAAAATGACAAATTACAATTTTTCTTGAAATGAATAGAGAATAAAAAATCTTAGACTTCACTACTAGATGTTCTTATACTTTTAGTTTTGACTTAAGTTGTTAAAATTTTTTCTTAAATTGTGCTATTATATTTAGTAGACCAAATTATAGAAATTTAGAAGTTAAACTCTCTACAATTAGTCATAACTTTTAAGTAGTAAATTTGTTACTTAAGGACATGTAACCGTTAAGCTTGGGGGAATTTGATACTGTCGGTCAACTTTTTGATGATTTGAAATTTTAATTTAGTTTATAAGGTAAAAGGTTTAGATTATGAAAGTAGTGTTTTAATTTTTTTTAAAAATGAGATCGAATGGATCTCATCAGTCCAATAATTTACATAATCGTGCCTGACACCCTGAATACTACACATTTCAAGAGAAAAGTGTAGACCCCGGTAATAGGCCTAATCTTGCAAACTAAGAGATTTGTGACATCCATTTGGTCTGTGAACCTTTTATATGTGACCAAAAAATTCCCCCCTAATATAGAAAAATTAGGCAAGGGTTATTTTATCTGGGTTCCAAGTTCCCTACAGAGGCAAGCCCCTATAGTTAATTACATCCCAAGTAATGGGAGTCACTTGGGAGTCACTTGAGAAAACTCTAGAAAACTCTAGATAATGATCAGTGGTTCTAGTCTTCAAGAATTCAAAGTTTAGGTTTTCAAGGTAGGACGTGAAAAAAAAACAAATGAGAGTGGCTCAAGTGAGAACAATCCTTTCAGGAGTTCAAAGGAAGTAAAGGGTAGGGAATGTCACAGATTCTGAGGGGAATCCTCAGTGACTTCCCAAACTATGTTACTGTATGACTGTGTTTTAGAGAGGATTTTATTTGAATGTTAAATCCCGTCAATTTTATTAGTGGAGACTCACACTTAAATAGTAACTGGTTATGCAAATAGCCAGCAGAGATATAAGGTTTTACGTCATTCTAGATGACAACCTCAGAACCTAAGACGAGTTAGGACTTATGCTGCACAACATGGTTGTACAGGATCCTAAAAGAGGGTGAGGTTTTACGTCGCTCTAAGCTACGTTGCTCTAAGCTAGCTACCTCAAAATCCTATAGGTTGTTTAAAATAGGAAAGTTTTGTTGGTGTAGACTCATTTTACTGTTGTAGAATGGTAACCACCTCCACCTGTAGTTCGCTCCAAACTCCTTGCTGTGCTGCCCATGAAGTTGTTTCGAGTTCCTCTTCGCAGTAACAGTCCTAAAGTCTAAGGTTCAAATAGTTTTACTAGGCGTGTTTCAATGTCTCAGTTTGGTTATCATTGGGGGGTTCAAGTTGATTAGAGCGACACTAGTTAGGATCTCACGGTTCCCTGGTTCCAGTATCACTATTTTTTTTTGAATTTACTTAGCTTAAACAAGTTGTTACATGATGTGATCGTAGAATTAGAGTAATATAATCTCAACAGAAATACCTTTTATGAAAATAGTTTATAACGTGTTATGTTTTTTTTTTTTGAAAATGTTGTTTAATTTTGAAAAATCATTTTGTTTTGAAAGTGAGATTGTATTCAGTACCTGCATAATGTGTTAGGCAACAATAATTGCAATAAAGAAACAACAATAAATAAAATGTACCTACATACGTGGCGTATCTGCTGCTGTTATCCCAGCTATTCCTGTTGCATGTTTAACTCACAAAATACAATATAATTCGCAGAGAATTTAAATAGGAAAACAGTAAACAGTAGAACAAGTTGTAGCAATAACAAGGAACTCAAAAGAGGTGATCCTATGGCCTCCTACAACTCCTTACTGCAACTAACAAGCTAGTATGGTGATCCTACGATCTCCTACGGCTCCGGTAAGCAACTAGCAAATGTGTACCGTGATCCTACGACTCCGGACAGCAGCTAGGAATTTTGAATAGCGCCTGTATGAGTTTCTATGAACCCAAACAACAATGAGCAGCACCTATGCGGCCTTTTACAAATTTGAACAAAGGTGGGCAGCAACTAGATGGCTTCCAAACGAACCCAAATCATGGTAGACATCTCCTACATGGCTTCCTACGAACCCAAATCATGGTGAACTACTCCTAGGTGGCTTCCTACAGACACAAACGGTGGTGGACAGCTACTGGGTGGCTTCCTACGAACCCAAATAGTGGTGGACAACTAGTAGGTGGCTTCCTACAAACCCAAATAGTGGTGGGCAGCAACTAGCGGTTTCCTATGACACTGGGCAGCAAATAGAAGCATTGGCCAACTGTCCTACAGCTCTTACAGTTCGGGGCAGCAATTAGAAGCGTTGGACAGTGATCTTACAGCGGACAGTGATCTTGGACAGTGATCTTACAGCTTCCTACGACACTGGGCAGCAACTAGAAGCATTGAACAACACCCTCCAACGCTTCCTACGACACTGGGCAGCAACTAACACTCCAAATCATTAATTTCAGTACATCGCAACACTCCAAATCATTAATTTCAGCACATCGCAGCACTTCTACAGCACTTTACAGTGAGTGGCAACTTCAAACAGCATTTAAATGGAACACAAAATCCTCCAAAATAATGATAAACCATCCCAAAACGGATCCCGAAACGGTACATTAAAAGACTCCCAGTCAAAAAACTGCAGCGAAACATCCTCCAAACCACCTCAAAACAGGTGTTCTAAATCACTTCAAAACAGCTAACATATATTTTAAATAGCTGAAAATAATTTCAGCAAGCTATGAGGCCTCTCCCAATCACTTCCAGAAGCACCATCCGTCGTTTGTTTAACTGCAAATTTCACCTCATAGCAAAAATTATTGGCATACGAGTAAATAAGCCTGTTGTAATATCTATATAAATGTCATATAAATGTCATGGAAGCTGGAAGCTTTAAGAGCAATGTGGTGCCTAGGTATTCCCATTTTCTCCCAACCACACTTTTAACCCCAAAAATAACAAGCATTGATGCATGGAAATTCTCCAAACAGCATACCAATAAGCTTGATTTTCTTTATAGAATAGCTCTTTTAGATTCAACAGATGATGAGAATTAAAATAAAAAAAAAACTACAGCAAACATAGAGAAGATACGAACAACGAGCCTCAGAGTAAAACCTTGCTTACCATGGCTCAGAGCAGGAAGGGGATATATGGTGAGGGGAGAGACGCAACTTGGAGGAATTGAACTGGGAGACTTGTCGTGCCGAGGAAAGACGAGCGGGTGGGCTTCAGTCTCACAAGAGAGGGAAGCAGCCGGACTTGTGGGAGAGATTTTCATCTTTCTTTCAAGGGAAAAAACTAAGCATTGTGTTCTTCATTATCTTATAATTTTGTAAACACTTATCTAGTGGATTTGCTTTGATTTAATGAAGTTTTTCGTTGTGTTTTCTTCGTGCTTTGTGATGTGTTTCTCTTACTTTTTCTTCTTTTTTGGAAATAGTGACATAAGAAGATTATGCCTTTATTTTCTTTTTACTTTTCTTTTGCAATGAGTAGGATTCATGTTTATGATATTTGGATAATATTGGGATGCATGCTAGAAGAAGTTTTAATTATAAATTGTGATGGTTTTTAAATTCCGCTCTTAATTTACTTTTCGATCTGACCAATTAAATTGTTAAAATATGTTGTAAAACATATGATCCAGGAAATGGAGTATGAGTTATACAATAGAGTGATAATTACATTTAAGTCCATGAATATGTATTTTGTTCATGGGATTAAGTGCAAATAAATAGAGAAATATACTTTGTTGGGTGTAGAATTAGAGATTTCTAGGGTGACAGACTAAAAATCCCCATTTCGATCTTAGTGTTTAAAAACTAAATCGAGAGTTAGCCTTCAGGAGAAGGGAAGTAAGAGCTCTGGAGTGGGAGCCAGTATCCTCTTAGCCTAGCCACAGATTTAGGAACTAAAACTAAGATTAACCAATAATTTTTTATAATACTGAATCAGGGTAGAGAATTAAAATTGCTCATATTTGACACATACAATATTTAATGTATCTCATTCATTTACATTATGCAATTTGCTACATAAGAATAATACTTTTTAACATCTTAAAGTTCACCTAACCAACTCATCCAAAAAGGGTTGTCTTTAGTATTAATATTTACATTTAGGAATAGTTATTATCCTTACATTTAACATTGGCATTTAGGAGTAGTTGCTAAATAAAACACAATTTTAATCGACATTCAAAACTAAGGACTAATAGTAGTATACTGGAATTTGACTAAGTACATCTTTCCTCGCTTTTTTGTGGGATTGATATTCGAGACTTAATCAAAAAATCCTATATTACTTGAAGCGATACATGCCCTATAACCCATAGTGTGTGAACTATTTTCTATATTTTATAACATTTCAATTTTGCATATTAGTTGCTAAATATAAATTGGGTCAAGTTTTGTCAAGTTTTTTATCATTTTTTATCATCTTTTGAAAGCTAAATTACTGCATAATTAAGGGTCGGGTCAAGTTTTTGGCACCGTCTCAGGGGAATTGAATTGACATAAAACACGCACAAAAACAACACACACTAGGGGCACATCAGATTTATGCTTTTAAAAAGGGTATTTTTATGTTTTTGGTTATAGGTGCAAGAAAAAAAAGTTTAAGAGTAAAGAGGAGCAAAAATACATCAAAAAGGAGCAAAATGGGCTAAATTGAAGAGAAGTGCCAAACCAGCCAAAGTGGCGCCTAGATACAGAGATTGGCTGGCGCCTAGGCACGACAGTTGGGCGGCTAGGCACCATGGTTACTTTATAGAAGATTCATTAAATGAGACCGAATTTTGAAGAAATGTCTGAAGCAACCCTTGATCATTTTTGAAGCTCTATAAATATGGATTAAATTCTAAAGGACTAGGGGGTCAGATTTAGAGAGTCTCATAGTGTGTGCGTGTGTTAAGTGTGTGAGAAGTTTTCTTTGTGAGTCTTTGTTATTTTTGGAGTTTGTGAGTCTTGTAAGTGATGTTGGAGTCAGAGAAATTAGAGAACTTCAAAGGAGTGTTTGGGGGAACATTCCAAATAAGTATTTGTATCTTTTCCCTTAAGTTTTATACTTTGGATTGTAGTTTTATAAATATGTTTTATTTTGTTATCCCCATGCTTCGTGAGTAGTTTTCTTTTCTTTCTCCTTGCAATATGAAACAATTAAGTGATTTTTATTTTTTTTGTAACTTCTTTTATTTCTAAAAATTGTGATAATATTTTTACTGGTCTTTCATTTACTTTACAAATTGGCCACTTGTACTGTTAAAACCTATTGAGAAAATTATAGACCCGAAAGGACTAAGGTTTCTTGACTTGTAAGTATCACATTCTACCTTGGAAAGAGCATTCGTGGTCGTCTAAATGGGGGTGCAAATAAATAGAGAGATAAGCTTTATTGGGCGTAGAATTGATGTTTCTAGAGTGACGGGCTAGATTTTTTTTTATTAATTTGGTCTAGAGATTGGAACTAAAGTTGATAGGTCCTATAGAGAGCGCACGGTAGGTAATCTAGGAGTGAGAGACTAGAACCTACTCAGCACTACCATACATGCCGACACCAACTTTAGATTAGTCATTGTTCTTTGCACAATTTAAAAGAAAGTAAAGAAATAAGTGATGCGCCCCTAGTGCGTGTTATTTTTCTGTGTGTTTTATGTCAATTCAATTCTTCTTAGATGGTGCGAAAAACTTGACCCGACTTGTAATTACGCAGTAATTTAGCTTTCAAAAGACGACAAAAAACTTGACCCAATTTACATTTAGCAGCTAATATACAAAATTGAAAAATTAAGAAATATAGCAAATAGTTCATACACTATGGGTTCTACGCAAGTGCATGTATCGCTTCAAGTAATATATGACTTTCTGATTAAGCCCCGAATATCGATCCCACGAGGAAGCAATGAAAGATTTTCTTAATCAAATTCCAGTCTACTACTGTTAGTCAAATTCCAGTCTACTACTGTTAGTCCTTAGTTTGGAATGATTAAAATGGTGTTTTATCTAACAACTACTCCTAAATGTGAATGTTAAATGTAAGGATAGTAACTATTCCTTAATGTAAATATTAATTCTAAAGATAACCCTTTTTGGATGAGTTGGTTTGAAAAATTTTAAGATGTTAAAATCTACTATTCTTATGTAACAAATTAGATAATGTAAAGGAATGGGATATATTAAATATTGTATGTGCCAAATAGGAGCAATTTTAATTCTCTACCCTGATTCAGTGTTATAGAAAATCATTGGCTAATCTTAGGTTTAGTCCCTAAATCTGTGGCTAGGCTAGGAGGATACTAGCTCCCACTCTAGAGCTCCCACTTCTCTTCCCCTGAAGGCTAACACTCGCTTTAGTTTTCAAACACTAAGATCGAATTGTGGATTTTTAGTCTGTCATCCTAGAAATCTCTAATTCTATACCCAACAAAGTATATTTCCCTATTTATTTGCACTTAGTCCCATGAATGAAATACTCCTTCACGAACTTAAATGTGATTCTCACTCTGTTGTAAAACTCATACTCCATTTCCCGGAACATATGTTTCAAAACATATTTTAACAATTCAATTGGACAGATCAAAAAGTAAATTATGAGCGGAGTTGAAAAACCATCACAATTTATAATTAAAACTTCTTCTAGCATGCATCCAAATATCCTAAACATGAATCCTACTCATTGCAAAAGAAAAGTAAAAGTAAAATAATTACATAATCTTCTCATAACATTATTTCTAAAAAAGAAAAAAGAGTAAGAGAAACACATCACAAAGCACGAAGAAAACATAACGAAAAACTTCATTAAATCAAAGCAAATCCACTATATAAGTGTTTACATAAGATAATGAAGAACATGAACATAATACTTAGCTTTTTACCCTTGAAAGAAAGATGAAAATCTCTCTCACAAAGTCTCCCGCTGATTCATGCAATGTTAGAATATTCCCTTAAAGATTCTCTCAAAATCCGCTCACCAATCTCTCCAAAAAGGTAGAAATCTACATTTCTACTTCTATTCTAAGATTTATAAACATTCTTCACAATTTTTCACTCACGCACACCACTTTTTTTGACATAAAAGCACTCTATTATAGTGTAGGGACAAATTTCCAAAGAGATGCCTCAAGAAACCTTCCAAAAAGCGTCCAAATACATTGAATCTTCTAGAAATTTACCCAGGATCACGTCCAAACCATCTCAGGCACCGTCGGTGCCATTTTGGCCGCTGTCGGTGCCATTTTGGCGTCATTTTCTGCACTCTGGCGCTGTTAATGCCGGTTCTGGCGCCGTCGGCGCCCACCCTGCGCAGCTCCATCATTTTGCTTCGTTTGGCTCCGTTTTAGCTCTGTTTTGCCCCGTTCCAGTTGCGTTGCGTTCCTAACAGATAGACCTACAAAATAAACATAAAAATAACCTTTATTTAAAGTGTAATTTTATTCAAAAATGTGTGAGAATTGTAAAATAGATTAAACATAGAAAGACATGTTGAAATGTGTCATGATAAAATTTTCTTTCTTGCTCGTTTTTGCTCCAAATTGCACTGTTTTTGCTTCTTTTTCTCAAAAACTCCATTTTCTATACCTGAAACCAAAAATATATAAAATACCTTCTTTTAAAGTGCAATATCATTGAAAATCACCAAATATAGGCATTAAAAGCACATGAAAAATTGAACCTTTTTTAGACGTATCAAAATCCCCCAAACTTAAATGTTACTTGTCCTCAAGTAACACTTTTACTACATGAAAATATGACTTATGATATAGAGTTTAACTTCTAAATTTCTATAATTTGGTCAGCTAAATATAATAACACAACTTAAGTCAAAACTAAAAGTGTAAGAATATTTAGTAGTCAAGTCGAAGATTTCTGATTTTCTAATCATTTTAAGAAGAATTGCAATTTGTCATATTCAAGCTACTTAGAATATTCAAATGAAAAATAATTTCATGAGATCTTTATTAGTAAGGATGCTAACACTCAAATACAAGTTTAGAAAATGTAATAAAGTCGTCTTCCTCAAGTTGATTCAAGTGAAGTCAATTTTTGATTCGACATCTCTTTAAGCTTCTCCTCACATAATTTTTTTCCCTCTTTTTTTGTTTTTTCTTTTCTTTTGCTTTTAGCTTTTCTTTTTCTTTTCTTTCAGGATCATTTTCAATCATTTCTCTTTTTTTTTCATGTGAGGATTATTATATCTGGATAGCCTTTAATAATTTTGAACTTCACTATCCTCTTCTTAAAGTTAAAAACTTTTCACATTTCTCACATTATAAATTCATATTAGCTTTGAAGATTTTTTATAAAGCCTCATTCTTTTCTTCTTACATGAAACTCTAAGATTTTTAGTACTTCAAAAATATAATTTCCTTTACTTTAAATAGAAAAAGCATAGTCTTATTCTTTCGTACCAAATATCTTAACTATAGAATCAACTTTCATTATTGAAAACTTGTACTTAAGTCTACTATATATTTCGAAAGACAAATATAGTTATCAAAAGTTAGCCTCTAATACTAAAGGTCATGTTAAATTAAATTTTTAAAATATAGCTAATTGAGGACAAATAAAATTTAGTTTCATTCTTTTAAGAAAATTTTTCTTCCCCACAAACATAAATTTTTAAATATTTTTCAACCAATTTCATAAAATGTAGTAGAAAGAAAAAGTAAAAGTTGAATCTTATGACTACTACAACATCTTATCAAATTCATATACATTCATAATCAGGATAGAATGACTGCAGAAGAAAGTAAATCTAGCCTAAAACATGCATGCAATAATATTAAACTTAAAGAAAGTATACTTAGCTTTAAAATCTATTTTTCTTCGTACTACCAAACTTGATTTTTAACATGTGTATTAACATGTATAATATAATATTTAGTGCAGAAAATATAAGTAGAAAGAAAAACAATTTAGAAATTTTATCTATCACAAATCTCTGTCAAAAACATCTACAATTATTTATCAGGATAGAAAACATGGAGTAGAAAGTAAATCTAAACTAAACATGCTAGAATGAAATTAACTAAACAAAAGTCTAACTAGTAACATGTATCAGCATTGGAATATAACAAATTTCTTCAAGTCTTATAAAATTATAACACAAATACGTACAAACAAACAACATAAATGAGGTCAATTCTTCTTCTTAACTCATTGTATCTCACTAACTTCAAATTTCTAACGGAATCACTAAACATATATATTGGTTACTTATAAATGAGTTTATAGATTATAATCCAAAAGATAAGATTATTCCTGATATATTGGCTCCCGGGAACCAATCTCAGGCATCACCTCATCCTTTTAATTAAGCACCTCTAAAAATTATAATGATATTGTAAGTTCATCCACATGTTATTCATCAAATAGGTTCATGACTCCTACCAAATGAAAGCAAAGTCAGAAAAAATGAAGTAACAAAATTGAGATGGAACTGTCATTGTTCAAATTCAAGATGTCTCTAGTAAAACTCAAGTTCAGGTGAGACTCGAGTCATAGTGGACTCATCAATCCAACTACTACAAGAGATTAAGAAAGTCTATCCACAATAAGAAGTTAATAAATCATCTCTCTCATGACTCAGATAAGGATCAAATCAAAGCACTAACAATCTAAACATCCACTAATCATCAATCAAAATGATCAATCCACACTAAAGCAAACACAATACAACACTAACAATCATGACTATTAACTCTTAAGTCATGACTATTAAGTATACTAAATCAAACCACACTGATAACTATGGGTTGTCTCCCATAAAGCGCTTGGTTTAACGTCGCTAGCCTGACAAATGATTCCACCTGGGTCAAAATTTCATATAAGTAATCCTTGATCAATCACCCAATCTTTTCTAGATCCAGAGATTCCTACAAAGTCCTCAAATTTAAAATTTTCTTTCAGCTCTTCGTTTTTAGATTGATTCATATCCTTGTTCCTCATATTTCTTTCTAGATCCAATATTCTTCTAGTGGTTTTCTCAATTTTCATATTAATATCATTCTTAAATTTTATAAGAAGTGGATCTTTATAAGATACTTCATGGTCTCCCAAAATTTGGATCAAATTCTCTCTAGATAATTCAGATTCTAGATCAAATTCTTCTAGGTTACTCTTGTCTTTCAATTCTTCCCCTTGGTACTGAGTAAATAGTATAGGTGATCTTTCTATAATTATCTTAGTTGAGGAAATAGGTTTTTTCTAATTCAGTAGGAATTTTTTTCATTCGTCTTTTAATATCCTTATCCTCATTTCTATACTCAAAGTTATTTTGAAACATATCCTCGAATTCTATTCTAAATAATTGTTCGATATATTTAAATTACTCCTCATTCATCTTCTTAGGGTTCATCTCAGAATCACTTGGTAAAATCTCTGGAGGGTAACTGTTAATTGCATTAATAATCTGCCCCAGCATCAAAATCTCATTCATTTTGTCTATATACCATGGAATGTGACATTCAGTGACTTTTAATAACTCTTTCATAGGAGGTCTTTTGTTGATTTCATCATTCAATTCAGGTTCATCTTATGATTGAGTCGAACATGAAGATATAAAGACTCATGGTGTAGATGAATTATGTATATAGGTAGGCTTTAAAATTGTATGGGGTATATTTATTTTATGTTCATGAGATTTTCAACAGATGGAATTAAAAGTTTATTATTTTAGGTAACGTCCATCATTTCACACATCTCTTGAACATACATACAGTCTTCTTTAAACAACATTTTAGACTCATCATTAAAGTCCATTTCGATCTCATATGTTAACTTACTCTCAAAACTTTTTTGGAAATGGTCTTTACTTATATAATTAATTTCATCCATCCAAAAAAAGTCATTATCTTTTCTCTCAGCTGGATACTTCATAATCTTTAGCACATCAAAAGTGGTTTCATGGTCATTAATATTCATAGTCAACTTTTCTTTTTGTACATCTATCATAGCTTGTCCAGTAACAAGAAAAGGTCTCCCCAAAATAATTTGATTTTCTTTATCTTCCTCCATATCTAATACAATAAAGTCCATAGGAAAAATAAATTTATCCACTTTAACAAGCACATCTTCTATAAACCCTTTTGGATAAATGATAGATCGATCAACTAACTGAAGGGTTACAGTAGTTGGAGAAATATCAGCTAAACCTGGCCTTCTAATTATTGATAGAGGCATCACATTAATGCTCGCTCCTAAATCGCATAAAGCTTTTTCACATAATCTTTCTCCAAATACACAAGGAATTGTTAAGCTAAAAGGATCTTTAAGTTTCATAGGATGTTTTTCTGAAATATAGGACTGCACTCCTCACTTAGTGCAATTGTCTCGTAATCCCCAAATTTCCTTTTCCTTTTTAACCCCTTCATAAATTTTGCATAAGCTGGCATTTGTTCCAAAGCTTCAGCGAAAGGAATATTTATCGTTAACTTCTTAAGTATGTCCATGAACTTTGAAAATTGTTTATCCAACTCATGTTGTCTAAGTTTTTGAGGAAATGTATGTGGTGGTATTTCTAAATTGAATTTAGTTGGAGATATTAATTTTTCCAAATCCTTAGAAACATGTTCTTCGGGTGTTTTACTTTTCTTTGTTTCTCTCACAACTCCTTTCTCTTTTATGACTACATCCTCTATCTCTCTTCCACTTCTTAATTGGACAGCTTCTATTTGTTCATTATTGTTCTCTTTAGGGTTGATCTCAGCGTTACTAGGGATTGTTCTCTATGTTTCTAATTGCATCATTTTGACTTTGCAATTGGTTTCCCATTTGCAATACCACTTCTTCTATAGACATCTTCTTATCCTCAAATTTATGATCATTATTAGATTATGGTGGATATGAAGGTCTATAGTTTGTGTTCCCCTTATTATTCTAACTTTCATTAGGATTTGCATGATTATTTTCCTATTGTTGTTTTCCACCCCAAGTAGTGTGATTCCAATTAAAATTAGGATGGTTCTTCCAACTTGGGTTGTAAAAGTTAGAATATGAGTTGTTTATGGTATTTAAAGTTTCATTTGATAATTTAGAATCAATCATATGCTCTAACAAACTTTACTCACTTACTCGAGTAAATTGAGGCTGGTTCATTCCAAATTGGTCCAACTTCCTTGATATTGCTGCAACCTGAGATGCAAGAATTGCAATCGCATCTGTATCATGAACATTGACTACATTTTTAGGATTTACCCTTGTAGTGGGCCATTGAAATTCATTTGTAGCCATTTATTCAATTAATGTACATGTTTCATAAATGATTTTGACATTAATGATCATTAATGATCCACCTAATGATCCACCAGCAGTAGCGTCAATTATAAACCTAAGGGATTCTACTAACCCATTGTAAAAAGTTTGAATGATTAACCAATTAGGCAGAGCATGGTGTGGACACTTTCTTAGGAGTTCGTTCAATCTTTCCCAAGCTTTGTTTATTGATTCCCCTTTATACTGATAAATTGACATAATATCATTTCTAAGTTTAGTAGTCCTTGAAGGTGGAAAATACTTAGCTAGGAATTTCTGAGTTAACTCCTCCCAATTTTTAATAAAGCCAGGTGCTAATGAGTATAACCATATTTTAGCCTTATCCCTTAGTGAGAAAGGAAAAAGACTTAGTCTAACAACATCGTCTGACATGCCATTATAACAAAATGTAGCACAAAGTTCTAGAAAACTTGATAAGTGTAAATAGGGATCCTCCGAAAGAGTTCCCCCAAACTGGTTGTTCTGCACCAGTTGGATAATATCTGAATTTATTTCAAATGAGTCAGCTCTACAATAGGGGTTTGTATACTTGAGTGAATTTCATCTGTCGTAGGATTTATATAATTCCCCAAGGATTTATGAAGATTTTCTAAGTTATTATTTTGAATGTTTACCATTTTCATTTCTAGTTCTTCAAGTCCTTTCTGTTTTTTGATTTTTTTCTTTTTTCTAACACATGATCATAAGGCACAAGTCCTGCGGATCCTTTATTTTGCAGACGCAACACAACAAACAATACATTAACAATTATACAAATAAAATAAATGATATATTCAACACAACAAAAATATTTTCACAAACACCTTGTTTTTTACATAAACAATTTTTTCATAACACTTTTTCATACAAAAAATACTTTTCACACAAAAATAGTTCTTACGACACTAACGTTTTCCAAGTCTAAGCCTAATTACTTTAACTAAAATTCTCCTAATGTTCTTACTGAAGCTTCCCCAACAACGACGCCAAAAACTTAATGTGCCCATAGTGCGTGTTATTTTTCTGCGTGTTTTATGTCAATTCAATTCCCCTGAGATGGTGCCAAAAACTTGACCAGACCCGTAATTACGTAGTAATTTACCTTTCAGAAAACGACCAAAAACTTGACCCAATTTATATTTAGCAGCTAATATACAAAAGTGAAAAATTAAGAAATAAAGCAAATAATTCACACACTATGGGTTCTACGCAAGTGCACGTATCGTTCAAGTAATATAGCACATTCTAATTAAGCCCTAAATAGCAATCCCACGAGGAAGCGAGAAAAGATGTCCTTAGTCAAATTCCAGTCTACTACTATTAGTCCTTAGTTTGAAATGTCGATTAAGATGGTGTTTTATCTAGCAACTACTCCTAAATGTGAATGTTAAATATAAGGATAGTAACTATTCCTAAATGTAAATATTAATTCTAAAGATAACCCTTTTTGGATGAGTTGGTTTAGAGAATTTTAAGATGTTAAAACTACTATTCTTGTGTAATGAACTGGATAATGTAAAGGAATGAGATACATTAAATATTGTATGTGCCAAGTATGCGTAATTTTAATTCTCTACCCTGATTTAATGTTATAGAAAATCATTGGCTAATCTTAGGTTTAGTCCCTAAATCCTTGTCTAGGCTAGGAGGATACTGGCTCTCAGTCCAGAGCTCCCACTTCCCTTCCCCTGAATGCTAACTCTCGCTTTAGTTTTTAACACTAAGATCGAATTGGGAATTTTTAGTCTGTTGTATTTTAGTTTGTCACCCTAACATTCTCTAATTTTATACCCAACAAAGTATATTTCACTATTTATTTGCACTTAATCTTATCAACAAAATTCTCCTTCATGGACTTAAATGTGATTCTCACTCTGTTGTAGAACTCATACTTCATGTCCCAAATCATATGTTTCACAATATATTTTAACAATTCAATTGGTCAGATCGAAAAGTAAATTAAAAGCGGAGTTGAAAAACACTCACAATTTATAATTAAAACTTCTTCTAGCATGCATCCCAATATCCTAAACATGAGTCCTACTCATTGCAAAAGAAAATTAAAAGGAAAATAATCATAATCTTCTCATGTCACTATTTCCAAAAAAGAAAAAAAGAGTAAGAGAAACACATCACAAAAGCGCGAAGATACAAAGCACGAAGAAGCACGAAGAAAACACAATGAAAATCTTCATTAAATCAAAGCAAATCCACTAGATAAGTGTTTACAAAATCATAAGATAATGAAGAACATAATACTTAGTTTTTTCCCCTTGAAATAAAGATGAAAATCTCTCCAACAAAGTTTCCAGCTGATCAATGTCATGCTAGAACATTCCCTTAAAGATTCTCTCAAAATCACATCATCAATATCTCCAAAAAGGTAGAAATCTACATTTCTACTCCTATTCTAAGATCTCTAAATATTCTCCATACTTTTTCACTCACACACACCACTTTTTCTGACATAAAAACACTCTATTATAGTGTAGGGAATTATAGTGTAGGGACTCTCTATTATAGTGTAGGGACTAATTTTCCAAGAGATGCCTCAAGCAACCTTCCAAAAAGCATCCAAATACATTGAATCTTCCAGAAATTCGCCCAGGATCGCATCCAAACCATCTCGGCCACTGTCGGCGCCGTTTTGGCCACTTTCGGCGCCATTTTGGCGTCATTTTTTGCACTCTGGCGCTATCGGCGCCGGTTTTGGCCCCGTCGGCGCCCACCCTGCGCAGCTCCACTATTTTGCTTCGTTTGGCTCTGTTTCGCCCCGTTTCAGTTGCGTTGCGTTCCTAACAGATAGACCTACAAAATAAACATAAAAATAATATTTCTTTAAAGTGTAATTTCATTCAAAAATGTGTGAGAAGTGTAAAAGAAATTAAACATAGAAAGACATATCGAAATGTGTCATGACAGAATTTTCTTTTTTGCTCGTTTTTGTTCCAAATTGCACCATTTTTGTTTCTTTTTCTCCAAAACTCATTTTTCTGTACCTAAAACAAAAATAGACAAAATACATTCTTTTAAAGTGCAATATCATTGAAAATCACCAAATATAGACATTAAAAGCATATGAAAAATTGAACCTTTTTTAGGTGTATCAATAGATATGCTCCTATGTATCACAATACCACATTTAAGTTCCTAAACAAATTTTTGAAATCCTTCACTGACTATAAATTATTGGCAAGGAGAAGTTTCTTTATATATATTTCTTTTTCTCCAAAACTCATTTTTCTGTACCTAAAACAAAAATAGACAAAATACATTCTTTTAAAGTGCAATATCATTGAAAATCACCAAATATAGACATTAAAAGCATATGAAAAATTGAACCTTTTTTAGGTGTATCAATAGATATGCTCCTATGTATCACAATACCACATTTAAGTTCCTAAACAAATTTTTGAAATCCTTCACTGACTATAAATTATTGGCAAGGAGAAGTTTCTTTATATATATTTTTTAAGTCATTATATTTACTTTTATTTGCATATTGTAGAATTTAGTAAACCTAACTTTCATCTTTAGATAGTTGCTGCAATCTTAAATATAAAGTCAAAATTCTTGTATTTCATTTTATTGTTTACTTGTTTTACGGTCTTCCTCGGATCAATACTGGGGTTTTCAATGAAAACTCTATATTACTTGAAACGATACGTGTACTTGCGTAGTATCCATAGTGAGAAAACTATTTCTTTATTCATATTACATTTGTTCTCACTAGTCACTAAATATAATTTGGGTCAAGTTTTTGACATGTTAAAGAGCATAAATATCTGTGTAATTGTGGGTCGGGTCAGCAGTCTACATAATTCTTATGTATTTATATTTTTTTCTAAATCAAGAATAGTGGGGCCATATGTGTAGATTTTTATGTGAGCCTAATGAGCTGAAATAAATAGGCACATTTATATACATTTTACACAATTCTTATATATTTACATATCTGACACCTAAACATTCATATTTACATTAATATTACTCAAATTAATTGTAACATTACATTGAAATATCAATATAACTATGATTTTAAAAGTAAAATACACCTTTTAATGCATAGTCTTATGACACCAAAATATTATAAATGTTAATAACAAACTTTGGGTGGTGTTAAATATATAAATACATCAGAATTGACTCCTACATATATAAATTTCTATTAAAATTTAGGGGCATTTATATGTATAGCATTCGAAACATTGCTATTTATCTAAGAGTGAAGCCTTAAGCATTTAACAATCATAGGATAAACGAAAAACATATCAAACCTAATCAAAATCTCAAATTTCTATAAACATATAATATGAAAATACAAAAAAAAAATGTAAAAATAAGATAAAAACTTGGAGGGATGATTGAATCGCGATTACCTTTGATTTGAATGCAAGAAATTGAAAAACAACACACAATAATGAAAATAGGGGCAGAAGAGTGTTCGACGGTTTGAAGCATGAGTGAGTGGGAAGAGAAGCAATTGAGGAATTTTTGGCATCGATTTGATACAATAAGGCTTTTTCGGTGGCTTACTAACACTTTGAATGGTGTTAGTTATTAATACCTTACTAACCAAGAATTTTATCTATTGGTTACATCGAATGACCATTTGTTTTAACCTAGAAAAAACAATGTCTTGAATTTTCTTGAATATAGTCGATCGATTTATGAGTCAGTATAAATCAATGACACAGATCGTTTAAGACTTCTCAGAAACCGTCCAATATGTTTTTTGAATAAGAAGCAAGGCTTTTTGAGTCGGAAAGCGGTTGGAATTGACTTTAATTATCAATCGTCACTAAGCTGTCAAAAATTTTGACAGTCGTCGGGTATTCTATTCAATTTTACCAATTTTTCTTATAGTGCATGCTAATTTTCGATGAGGTAGCCTTCAAAAATAATCTCCCTGTGTTTTTTTAACATAATTTTTAAGCCATTAAGTGAAGCAAAATTTCTTGGCTTAGACCTCACTAGCACTTAGCCAAGAACACCATCTTCTATCAAAGCGCCAACATATTTTCTAATATTTAAAGAAGATGATCTTAAAGCTCCTCTTCTCCCTCAACATATATTACACATACATTCAACCCAATCTCTTCTAGAACATCAAGTATCACTCCCTCATATGAGCCCATTCCCTCTCATGCATGTACACTGAGCTTGTTGAGCTTGCCCGTTGAACAAGATTTTTTGCACCTGTTTTCCCATCAATTAAGTAAAAGGGGTTTAGATGAATAACACTTAAAACATCCACTTAAAAATATTATTATTATAAATATTATATAAAAAAAATTAGATAGAAACACATTTAGAATTTTGATTTCTGGTTGCAAACATTAAGTCTCATTATATGCTTTCAACTAGCTAAGAAATTATTAATGTAGAACTTGAAGCTAACATATAACTTCATGAAAGAATTATCATCACTATCATAAGTATATGTAATATGAAAGTCATCATTTCTATTATTAAGTTCTAGCCTTATCAAGGCACACACCAATACTTATCATCTAATAATTCAAATATGATATCCCATTTTTGTTCTCTTTAGTGTTATTTTAATGAATAATAATGATAATTTATACAATACCTCTAAGTTATTGGTAGTATGTTTTGGAGGGATGCTTAGATGTTTTTTGTAATATTTTGTTTTTGATAAACTACCCAAGAAGACGTGATCTACTTGATTTTTGCTCTATAAATTCATAAGCATAAATATTTTGCAACTTATTTTCTTATTCCAAATATGTGAGCATCTGCACACAATGATGCTCAAATTCTTCGTGGACATCTTCAATGCATGTAAATAGCTATACTTTAATATTTATTGTTATCTTTGATGTTTAGTGCAAAATTTTTGTACAATAACATTTAATTTCTTGATACTAACTTCAAAATCTATAGAAATCTCATATAAATTGAATGAGAAAGTTATCACAATTATATACATTTAAAATAAGAAAATTTATAAAATTAGGAAACAAATTGCACTATATAATGTAAAAATTATAACATGAAAGCATAGTAACTATAAAATTAACATCAAAATACATGTGATGATATGATGATTATGAATCTCTTAGTTTGACGAAATTTTAATTCAATTATGCATTCACAAATCTAAACACACATCTTATCCTTGTTAAAATTTTTAAAAATTGATATATTGCAAGATATCAAGTAAAATATCATTGCATTATTAATATAACTGTCTAAGATGCATCAGATGTGAATTTCACAACTCAAAAAAATTATCCATGCTTCATTAGTGTATTGGAATTTAGTATAATTCTTGTTGAAGTTGTCCTGATAAAACAATGTGAGTCTTTCCAAAAACGCTCCTTCTAAAACTTCCAAAACACCTCAAGGAAAATTAGTACTAAATTTTGGGGTTCAATATTCCTTTACCTCCACCTAAAAAAGGCTCTCAGAAAGATTTTGGAGGATACTTTTTAGTCATTTCAGCATGTTTTGTTCAATCCACAAAATAGAAAAAAATAATGAGAACAATAGAGGGGCCAACAAATTAGGGTGGCTTAGAGTACTTCATGCGTATTCCATGTTGCTCGTGTGTGAGTGAGTGAGTGAGTGAGTGAGTGAGTGAGTGTGTGTCTGTGCGTTAAGGAGGGAGAGAGAGAGGGAGGGAGAGAGAGAGAGAGAGAGAGAGAGTTTTAGGAAAAATTGAAAAAGTTTAGTTTGCACAAAATTAAGAGAGCCGAGTTAACATGAAATTGAGAATTAATGTTGAGCGGAGAACACAATGTTTCTTTCAAAGTGATAAAATTAAAAAATAAAATATAGATATTAAATACATAGATATGAAATTTTATAAGTGGTAAGTGTATTTAAATCTCTTACCTATATACACATAATTTTCATATATTTATACATATATGCTTACATCGAGTTAGAAGAAGATATTTAATATTGTATAATAGAGTTTATTATAAAAATTAATCAGCACTACAAAATAATTAAATTATTGCATTTAACTATGATTGTGCTTGCTATCTCCAAAATAAAATAATAAAAAAACATGATCAAAATAAACTTTAAAATATAATTAAATTGATATTCAAGCAATTATTATGTGAAAAAAATTAAACATAATGAAATTATACTTTAAACTTTGAGGTGCATTTTGGCATAATGACTTGGATTTCATCTGAAACTCTACAGTTAAGTATGCACGTATAAGAACACTCTTGGGATAGGTGCCCTCTAAGAAAGTTACACCAATGTAATAAAATTCTGAGGTGATTAGGCCAAAGGGGACAATATATCAATGAGTAAAAGTTAAGGCAAATGGTGTTATAGTGTTACACTATTCTGAAGATAGGAATATTTGTGTCATTGATGATTCTGGTCTAACAACATTGATAAGAATGTCAATTACCTAAGTGAGGAAGATTATGAAATCACTTAATTAAAATGAAACTAAAGTTTAAACTTTGAGGAATCTTTCAGTGTAACTATTCAGAAACTCCAAAGTTAAGTGTGCTCTTGCAAGAGCATTCCTAGGATGGGCAACCTCCTATGAAATTGTATGAAGGAGACAAAATCGGAAGGCCATTAGATCAAAGAGGAAAATATCTCGATCGATGAGAGTTTATACTTTTAAAAATGATATCAGAATATTACACCAGTCTAAAAATAAGAATATATATCCAGCGGATGATTTTGTCTTGAGAGCAATGATGAGGACGTCAATTATTTATGTTGGTGGCCCTTAAGTAAAATAAAGCTAATCTCTTAAACTTCCAGACTTTTTTAGTGTGACTGTTGGAATTTCATCGAAAACTCCAAAGTTAATAGTACTCATGGGATGGCCATTTGGCCAAAACAAACAATTTCTTAATGGTTGAGAGTTAGAGTTGTACAAATAAAAAAGAAACTCACACACATAACACACAATTGTTATGCATTTATATATCCAACACCTAAATTTTCATATTTATATTTAGATTTTTTTTGGTGTCATAAACTTATGCATGAAAACATGTATTTATCTTCACAAGATTAGTATTAGTGATTTTTTTGTTGTAATGTTAAAAAATTGTCGGATGTCAATGCATATGTCAGATATATAAATACATAAAAATTATATGGTATAAATGTAAATGCCCCATAATAATGAGCAAAGTATTGTTTTCAAGCAACATCATTAGAAAAGCATAATCCAAATTTCATAGACAAAAATTGGCCACTATTACCTTTAATCATTGAACTCGCAAATTCTAATGACGCATTTAATTTTGTCCCTTCTTCAGAAAGAAAGCAAAAGAATTAAGTGTTTATTATGAAATACTAATTTTCTGAATTGGAACCTATCCAGCAACCCAAACCAATCCAGCGACCGGGGAGAGAGAGAGAGAGAGAGAGAGAGCGGGAGATGCCTTCATTAACGACCACTCGCCTTCGGCAAGCCAAACCAATCCATCGATCGAAAAGCAGAACAAATTGCAGAAGCTCGGACCACGCAACCTCTCTCTTTCTCGATTCCTCTCTTCGTTTTCCCCCTTCCTCCCAACTCAATATCATTATTAGCTTAAGATTGATCGGTTCTCGTCTCCCTCTCTATTCTTCCATCTCGTTCTCATAAATCAATCATTTCTCTGCAATGGGTTCTACCGAGGCTATGGCGAAGATGAAGGAAGTCATCAAATTGGAGCGAGAGTCGGTGATCCCAATCCTCAAGCCCAAGCTTGTCATGAGGCTCTCATACCTTATAGGTTTTCTCATCACGCCTCTCGTCCAAATCTAAATGACTTTACTGGAGTTTTTGAATCAGATTTTTACTTTTTTGTGTTGAAAATTATAGCTTATTGGAAATTGGAATGAATGATTTATTACGATATTTAAGTTACGGCTCCGTAGCTAGGGCTAGCTTTGTTATGGACAATGGTGAGATATCTCACGCCGTAGGTTTCCTTCACAGAGCAACCTGCAGATAGGACAGATTTCATGAAGCTGTGCAAACGCATTGAGTACACAATCCGGGCTTGGTATCTACTGCAGTTTGAGGATCTTATGGTATGGTGGTATGCTTCTATTTGATTTCACTGCCAAATTTTTAATCTTCATGATCTCAGAACAATTTTTATTTATTTTTTCCTTCCATGTAAATATAATTTATGGATCATTTGTCTGTTAGTGTTTGGTTCATTTCAATATAAGGTGGCCGTGTGTTACAATCCTATTTGATAAATCAAAAAAGGATTTTGTCTGAATAGAGTTGTCCAAAAGGAAAATGAGTTAAAGGTCTACAATTTTGAGAAAGAATAAAATCATTCCAGGATATAACATTTTAAATTAAAAAAATTCAACATTTAAAATGCACTTAGTAATGCTTTTCACTTCTATTGCAAAGTGTGTTTAACGGCTAATGACCGTATAGCCAAATAGAATTAGAGAGCTAAGGGATTGCTTTTACATGACAATTTTACACCTATTTAAAACTCCCAACAAGTTAGTTACTTAACTATCATTATGATCATTTACCTAATCCTAACTTCTTTGTATCTTTGTCTTGATAGAAGTTTGAAAGTTCTAACATTTCAGAAGCACAAAATGTGAGCGTTATGATGTTTTACTCTAGAGTTCTTTTTTAAAAAAAAAAGGAAAATTTTAGTTTATTTTGTTGTAAAACATGTTTGTTAACAATCCCTACATAAAATGTGTTATATTTTTCTAATTTTTTTGTTATTCAGTTCAATTACAGATGTTAATTTGAGTTGATTTAGTCATAATTCTCTTGAATTAGTGTTCGGTTTTTGTTTGATGTTGCAGGCTCATTGACAGGCAGTCTACTTTTCTTTATTTTTGTTTTGCAACAGTATATTACCGTTGAAGTTGTTACTACAATACTTTTTCTTCTATTGTTTTGGTGAAAGTCATTTTTCCTTTCGTATTTAATGATTGTGGGTCATATTTCTGTCAATGTTTTGAGCAAACAGGCTGAATGATTTTTTTTCTTTGCTTTCATTCAAATAAATAATAGTATGTACAATTTCTTTTAGGTAACCTAATAAATATTCCTAATCTAAATAGAGAGAGAATATGTACAATTAAAAAAAACAAATCAGAAGAGAGAACTTTGAAAATAATTAAAATAAGGATAAATAAGGAAGCTCCTAATTATAGGAAACTCCTAATTCAGCTGTCTTGATTTTTGTGATTCTTGATTGATATTCCCTCTCAAATTGATGCTGACTAATCAAGAAACATCAATTTGCAAACAAGAAACTGATGACACTGTCGAGAAAGAGCCTTAATAAATATATCAGCTGTTTGAATATCTGCTCACTTTTGGCCCATTTGCTATTACCTTCCCCGACACCTGATACTTTCCCTTACAGACCAATTGCAAAAAAGGTAGAGAGAATCATCTTTTGAAGTATCTGGTGTGAGAACAAATTGATTATTGCCGACAACTATGAATGTCGAACCAGAATTATAAGAGTCAGATATCGTAGTATGACGAGCTTCTATTTGCAGTTTGCGGTTTTGAGGCCGTGTAGGACACTCCTTAATAATGTATCTGTTTTTCTTGCAATAGTTACAGAACTTCTTACTACATTGGCGGGTAATTTGACCAATTTCTTTACAGCTGTAACACTGTTTTGTTTCCTTCCTTCGTGTCGGAGCAGCATATGCAACATTAACTATTTATGATAATCTACCAGCTCTACCAATAGCAGCTTGTGTCGTCAATATTTGTTCTTCATGCAGTAATTCACCGAAACATACATCCAAACAAGGAACCATATCTCTATTTAGCAACCTAGTTCGAGCAGTTTCAAATTCAAGCCTGAGCTTCTTCAAAAACTGGTCGCGGTGACTCACTTCATGAATAGCTTGAAGACAAGCTAAGCTCTCTTTTGACGCCTTAGCATACATAATGCCAGAATATTCGCTCCAAAATTTAAAAAGTCAGAATAATATTGTTCAATTGAGATATTATCTTGACTATAACTACTCATATCAAGTTCCAAATGAACGCGCCTTGCGGTATTATCTTGATTGTAGCCGCTCTTCAAGTATTCCCACATTTCTTTAACCGTCCCAAAAGATCGTAAATTGTTCACCATATGAGTCTCAATAGATCCCAAAATCCAAGAAAAAATCTGAGCATCCTTTGACTCTCATTGACCAAGATCTTTCAGCTATGTAGGTACTGGAGAAGATTCATCAATATGCCCCCAAAGCTCCTTCACTTTCAAAAACATCTTGAACTGAAATTCTCATGCTGCATAATTCTTTTCCGTAAATCTGATAGCTAAGATTTCAGAAGACATTCTAAATAGAATTATCACTCACAAGTTAATTACCAAGAAAGTCATTGATTGAAATCAACCTCAAGCCAAAGAAAGCCAAGAGATCCAAAAAATCCAAAGGAACCCAAAGAAAATCAAAGAGAACCAAAAAATCGTGTACTGCCTTGAGTTCGATCCGAGACCTAAGGAGATGAATCCAAAGCCGAAGCCTACAATCTTTGAGTGCAACGAAGAAGCTGAAGTTGAAGCTGAAGCCGAAGATCCTTAAGTGGAATCAATTGAAGACTCGCAAGAAGTAGTCGGAGGAAGACTCGCAAGAAGCAGTCGGAGGCGGAATAAGCAGTCTAAGATGTTGCAGAACATAGTCGACGAAGCGGGCGATGAAGCAGTCGAAGATGCCGCAAAAGCAGCGAAGGCTAGCGAAGATGATGATGGCGTTTGGATGAAACTGAAGTGGTCAAAGCGAACTAAGCAGATGAGGTTGAGGAGGACTAAGCGAAGCAGAAGTATCAGTGAAGGCTAGCAAAGACGACAATGGCGTTCAGATGAAGCCGAAGTGGACGAAGCGAACTAAGCGAACGAAGCCGAAGAGGACCAAACTCTTGGTGATTTGCAGTCGAAGACGTCAAAGACGTAGGAAGCAGCCGACGGAGTTAGAATGAGCTCTAAGATGAAGACGAACGATTCCCAAAGGCTAGGGAAGATGACGAAAGATTCATACCGAAAAGATTCGATGTGGCTCTGATACCATGTCAATATTTTGAACAAATATATTGAATGCCTTTTTCCTTTGCTTTCATTCCAATAAATAGTATTTTGTACAACTTCTTTTAGTTAACCTAATAAACATTTCTAATCTAAATAAGGAGAGAATATATATAATTAAAAGAAATAGATCAGAAGAGAGAAAGTTTGAAATAATTTAAATAAGGATAAATAAAAAAGCTCCTAATTATAAGAAACTCCTACTTCAGCTGCCTGATTTCTGTGATTCTTGATTGATAATTTCTTCTTCAATTACCGAATAGAAATGTGACTAGTGGCTGCTGAACTATTTTTATATGCGTTAAAGCAAAATATATATATATTTCATCTGGTATGATGCTTTATTCATAGATGTTGCACATGTCATTTTAGGTAGACTATGGTTTTATGAATTAAGGGGCATTTACATGCATACCCCCAAATTCTTATATATTTACATATCTTACACTTAAACATAATTTTTACATTTTTACCACCCAAATATTTCAAACCAAATAAAAACTACTATTATTTTAATTTTTTTAAAAAGTAAAATACACCTTTTTCATGCACAAGTATGGTGACATTTTAGGTGTTACATATGTAAATACATAAGAATTGAGCGGTATGTATATATATCTTCCATGAATTAAATGCACATATTTTAGGATGTCTAATACTTGTATGTTTAAGAGAAATGGGAGGACAATAGTTGTAAATCTTACTAATCATAAGGATACTTCTACGCAAGATGCAAAAGAAATTAGTGTTTGTAAAAAATAAAACAAAAAAAAAAACTCTTCAAGATAATTATTAGCTTCTTTGTACAAGAAGGGAGGTATATATACAACTCCAAAAGGCATTACAAAATTTGAATAAATTACAAAAAAAGAAAAAAATAATTAGGTGACGACGATCTTATAAGAAAGCACACTAATTACAAACCAAGGGTCGTATAGAAATAGATTCAACGGCGTGCTTTAAGTTCTTTGCTATCTGAGGGTGATAAGAAAACGTATCAAACGATACAAAACATCAATCCATGTGTCTTCAATTCTCTAATTTGATTAGAGCAGAATTTCAACATTCTCCCTCAAACCGGATGATAAATATTTACCGTTTCCACGTTTGCTTACGAATTTTTTAAACTTTAGGTTGCAGAGTCCTTTAATGGATATGTTGCCTAGATGATCTTTTGTGGACATATATGGAGTACAAATCAAAAAATTTGTTAATTTCTCTTTCATAAAGTGCCTATCAACTCAACATGCTTAGTACGATCATATTTCAGAGGATTTTGTGCAATATCGATGTCTGAGTTGACAATATATTTTTATAGGCTCTTTTCACTTGATTTTTATAGTCTCTAATATAATGTTAACCCATAGAAGCTCACTGATCCCTTGCACAACCCTTGCACAACCCTTGCACAAAAACTCTAAACTCGGCTTCAACACTTAAACTTGAAGCCAGAGGTTGTTTCATGCTTCTCCAAGTTATGAGATATTCTCCTAAAAAAACATAGTACCTTGAAGTAAACTTTCTATGTATTGATGATCCGGTATAGTCTACGTCTATATATCCTTCGTAGAGTATCATGTCTTTTATTTGAAATTATTTTTCTTGTGCTTAATTTTAAATATCTGAGGATTCTACAAATGATTTGAATGTGCGACTCTTAATATTTTATGCATGAATTGACTAACTAGACTTAATGTAATTGTGATGTCAGAATGAGTGTGAGATAAGTAGATTAACTTTTCTCCTAAACTTTGATGTTGTCATGTATCAACATCAGCTCCTTCATCAAGGTCAAGTTTTTTTTTTCTAACTTATTGGTATTTCACATGCTTGTAACCAAGAGGGTAGATTTTGCTCTATAAAACATTGCAATCAGAACCAAGCTACATGCCTATGGTGAAAGAAGATAGGAGGTGAGGACGAAACCGAAGGAGAAGAAGAAGGCTCGTTCTTTTCTCTTACCGTATAACGACGTCATTGGGTGCGTCCATTGTAAAAGAGAAGGAAGAAGATGAATGAAGGAAGAAGGGAAATCGTCAAACCCTAACCGAAGGAAGGAGGCAACGGCGTCGAAGATTTTCGCTGTTGGGTTGAGACGAGACGTCGAGCCGAGTGCAGATGAAGATGAAATGTGAGGAAGGAGGGAACTGAAACTGAAGAAGGAGAAGAGCGGCAGTGTTGATGTCAAGCAGCAAAGGACACGACATCGGTGACGAGCAGCAGGAGTCGAAGAGGAGGAAGATTGGAAAGAAGCTCTCCCGTCCGCGCGTTTCAGATCTTCCGCAGCAGGGAAGCTCTCTCGCGTGCGGGAGGAAGCCGTGCGTCTACGCATGATTAGGTTTAGTCCGAACGTTATAAGGTAAGTTTATTAAGTTTAATTAAAATATTGAATAAGCTATATATGTATATAATATTGTAAAGTAAAATAATGAAAATTTAATAACTAAAAGTTAATAGTTTATTTAAAATAATAAATGAATTTTATACCATGTTAGGTTTGCAATTTTTAGAAGAGTCCGCATTAGGGCAAATAAAAAAAATAAATTAATTGGTATCGGAGTGAATATTCTTACTTAGGGTCCGTTTGGGCCAGCTTGTGCGTTTTAGGATAAGCTGCTTATCCTGAAACGCGACCCGCTAGCCGGCCGCAGGTGTCGACCCGTAGCCTGTGTTTTTTGTAAAAATCCAAACGCAGTTTCAGATTAGCTAGAAAAACTCTCGAACCAAACGGTACGGCGGGGGGCGCCCAGGACAGGGGGTCTATAAAAAAACGCCGCCCGCACTTATAAGTTGTCCCAAACAGACCATTAATCTATAGTAATAATTTATTTCTTATCAACTATTCTGTAGTTAGTCACACTTGCACATGCTATATTATGATTGATATATTTTTTTTTCTCTATTGTTCATATTATTATGAATATTGTAGCTACTTACTCCAATGTATTTTATGCATTATTTATATAGTATGGTGAATTAAATACAATGAATACATAAATGATATGTTTTTGTAAATTGCTTGTATGTGCATGACTGACTATTATAGAGTCACCTCTTAATGATACTAGTGGAGAAACATTAAGGTACTCGTGCACATATATGGAAAAAGATATTGATATTAATGTGTCATAGCTGACACAATTTGTAGATGATACTTCTCTTACGGTTATACAGATATAAAATAATATTGATATGCTATTGATATAATAAGGTTCTTTGAATAACATCAAAATTTTATTTATTTATTTATTAAAAGCTCGACTGACATACATATTGTTTTCTTTTTTCTTATATTACTGTGGAAGTACCATTTAAAAATTGTGTCAGCTAAAACACGCCAATATCAATATAGAATAATATTGATATGCTATTGATATAGTATGATTTTTTGAATAATATCAAATGTTTTTTTATTATTTATTAAAAGCTTGACTGACATGCATATTATTTCTTTTTCTCTTATATTACTGTTATTTATAAATATGAGTGTTAACTTGCTTGTTTATCTTATTGTTAATTTAAACTAACTTTTCGCGTTAATTAAGTAATTAATGATAAGCGTTAAATCAGTTACGAGATAATTTTAAATATATTTCTTTAATTTAATTTGATTAGTGACTCTTTTATTTGTCAAATTATAAATGAATGTAGAAAATTTAGTTCTCACTTCCGACCATCTGTTCTGTTTTGGTTAATTTCATGCTATGAGCCTGGTCACTTCACTATTATACATATACTTTGATACTAGAGACATTATTTTTTGCTCAAGAAATGTCCAATTTTATGATTTTTAATCTTTAAATTATTTTCACAAAATAAATCAACATTAGCATGCTAAATAGAGTGAATTTCTATTGTAATACAGGTCAAGTGGGCTACATACTATTATCTTATCACTTAATTATGTAAACTCGTTAATCCTAAACTGAGAAAACGCTCAACATGATCTATAGATTTTCTTAGTTGAAACCCTTAGGTTATTTCAAATGGACTCATACCTGTGACCTATGAATAGATGAGTTATATGCTAACTAAACTGTGCATAACATCCAACACATGCATTGTCTTTAGTTAGTGTCAATTTCCTCAAGTTTATATTCAGTTTATGAGTGATAAGAAGTTAAGAATTTTAGTTGTGCTCCATCTTTTTTTCATAAAATTTTTTAAGAGTAATTTATGAATTTTACTTCCCTATTAGATAATATGTTATCTAAGTAATACAATTTAGTTAATTCATGAAGATACATCATGGATTTTAAAACAAAAATGTGTTGAGTAACGTGGAGACCCTATCTACCGTAATTTAATTAGCTTCCTAATTAAGAATCTTACATACCGTTCACCTACCATATCTCACCTACCGCACACTTTCCTCCCACCTACTGCTCTCCAAGTTTCTATAAATACCCTTTATGGCTTGTCATAAATAAGCCAGATCAAGCCAAGTCCTCTAAGAGAGAAATAGAGGAATAGAAAGAGAGAGGAAGAGAGAGAAGAAAATAAATATTTTCTTATAAACGTCGAGGCGGTCGACAGTGTAATTCCTCGAAAAAATAAAGTCATCTGCAGCTCCATGGACGTAGACAAATTTGCCGAACCATGTAAATCTGTGTGTTGCTTTGGTGTTTTTCTGCGTGTTATTTTTTTTGTTTCATTTTTCGCTTTATTGTCATCTTTTTTCATAACAACTGCTATCAGAGACGTAGTTTCAGATCTAAGGTAGAACGATGGGTGGAGACGAAGTGATGGTATTGGGGATCGAGAAGTTCAATGACAAAAATTTTAGTTACTAGAGAATGCAGATAGAGGACTACCTCTATGGGAAAAAACTTCATCTTCCATTACTGGGAAAGTTACCAGAAAAGATGGACGAGGCAGAATGGAATCCGTTGGATCAACAGGTTCTAGGAGTTATACATTTAACCCTGTCAAGGTCGGTTGCCCACAACGTCATCAAGGAGAGGACTACTACAGATCTCATGACGGCTTTATCATGTATGTATAAAAATCCGTCGGTGAACAACAAGGTGCACTTGATGAAAAAGTTATTCAACTTGAATTTGAAGATGGCGGAAGGTGTGTTTGTTGCTCAATACCTGAATGATTTCAATACTATCACAAATCAATTGTCGTCTATTGAAATTGATTTTAATGATGAGATACGTGCGCTGATATTGTTGGTTTCATTGTCAAATAGTTGAGAAGCCATGAGAATGACAGTTAGCAGTTCTGCAGGTAAATGTAAGCTAAAATATGATGATATTCGTGATTTGATTTTAACTAAGAAGGTGCGCATGAAGGATTCTGGCGAGGCCTCGTGTTCAAGTTTGACGCTGAATATTGATTCCAATGGGAGATCACATGACAGGAACTCAAATAGAGAAAGATCAAAATCAAAGTCTGGTCAGCAGACAACTTGCTAGAATTGTGGTAAGGCTGACCACATAAAAAGGAACTGCAGCAATCCTATGAAGAAGGATAATGATGGAGCTAATGTTGTAACTGAAGAAATACAGGATGCGCTATTGTTGGCAGTTCACAGTTCTTTTGATGACTGGATACTAGATTCATTGGCTTCCTTCCATACATCTTCCGACTGGGAGTTGATGCGAAACTATGTTGCAGGTGACTTTGGGAAGGTACATCTGACTTATGGAAAAGCTCTGAGCGTGATGAGAATGAGAGACTTTGATATTGCACTCCCTAACAAGAGCAAATGAACTTTGCAAAATGTCAGACACTTTCCTGAGTTGAAGAAAACTTCATCTTTGTTGAGCAGTTCAATGAGGGTGGTCATTCAGTAGTGTTCTCAAATAGCACCTGATAGGTTACCAAAGGAGCATTAATACTGGCTCGAGGTAAGAAGACTGACACACTATATATGACTACATGTTTACTCAGACGTGGACATATGAGCCAGAGGTGCATTATGGGAAAGCAGAAGAAGGTCAATTTCCTGAAATGTGGCAGAGCACCAAAGACAGGAAAATCAGACATTATACAGACAAATAGTAGAGAACCACAGAGCTATGAATAAATGTTGTAAGATGAGAATTCGATCAAGTGGGAGCTGACTAAGAAGAATGAGATGGATTCCCTGCCAAAGAATCAGACTTAGGAGCTGACAGAACTTCCACCAAGGAAGAAGATATTGCACAACAAGTGAGTGTATCGGGTGAAGACTGCGTTTGGTGGAAGTAAGAGGTACAAGGCTGGACTTGTTGAAAAAAGCTTTCAGCAGGGGCAAAATATTTCTGATTTAGTGGGAGTTGTAAGCAGATACAGGAGTAACCCATGAAAGAGCTTGGTGGTACAAGGTTACATTGACAGTGATATGTCAACTGAGGGTGTTACGCGTGAGGCGCTGAAGTTGTGCTCGACTTCAGCAGGTCTTCTGGCATGAAGACCAGGGCTTTGAGTTGCAGAGGTGAAGAATATCATGTTTGAGGAAAAGGTCGGTACAGATAGTAGATGATGCAACCAGTAGGTGATGCAGTCAGCGTCCTAGTCTCCAAGCGGGAGAATTATTGGGTAATGTGGAGACCCCGTCCACCGCAATTTAATTAGCTTTCTAATTAAGAATCTAACCTACAGCCCATCTACCTTCTCACCTATCGCTCACCTACCTCCCACTTACTAGTCTCTTGGTTTCTATAAATAGCCTCTTATGACTTGCATAAATAAGTCAGGCTAAGCCAAGTCCTCTAAGAGATAAAGAGAGGAAGAGAAAGAGAGAGGAAGGGAGAGAAGAAAAAAGTGATTTTTTTGTAAACGTCGAGGCGCTCGTCGGTGTAATTCCTCGAAGAAATAAAATCCTCTGCAGCTCCGTGGACGTATGCAAGTTTGTCGAACCACGTAAATCTGTGTGTCGCTCTGGTGGTATTCTGCATGTAATTTTTCTCGTTCCATTTTTCGCTTTATTGTTGTTGTTTTTCATAACAGAAATGAACTCTTTTAGATAAGTAATTCATCACCACAAAATATATTCATGGTTCCCTAAGTTAATGATAGCCCTAATATAAAATTCAATGTTAACTTTTTTCTAAGGCTCCAGAGTAATATGTTAAAATATGTGAAGCTCCGTGTTATTTCATCTATTAGTAGTTCAAAAAGTTTTTCATTGTGAAATTATGCTTGCTGCATATCTTTTCAAACTAAACCAGAAATACTGTCCTCAATCTTGTTTATAATCTTAGCTCGACACAAATGCCCTAAAATGGCATCAACGTGTAATTCTAAGAAAAAAATCTTTCTAACATAAATTAAAATTCAAATATGAGTTATATTAAAAAATCTTTGTTAACCATTGATGAGTTACTTTTTTTAAAGTCATGATATATTTTATCAAAATGCTTACAACTGACATTTTATCTTGAATGTGATCAAAACTTGTTAATTTAACTCTAATTGTGTGCAGTATAATTTTAACCATATTTATTACATTAAACTGTATGGCAGTAGTAGTTCACTATATTCAGCATGCTGTTCTGATTTATTTTGTCAAGATCTATAGATCTGCTAATTGTATGCAGCCCACTTGTCTCCAACCACAAGATTTTGTATTCAAAGTCTTGACTTATTTGTGAGTTTACGAAAAAGTTATAAGATGTTGGTATGCATGAATCTTCAAAGATTTCCTGTGGGAACCTATAAGAAGATGAATACTAGAATGTTGTAGCCATATAAAATCATAAATCACATTCGGATGAATACTCATAAAATTATAATTGCAATAGGTTTTGGCAATACTTGAATCTTTAATACATTTGATTTAGTTTTAGGGTCAAGCTTTAATGCCTTGGATTCAGTAGGTTTGATGTAAATTTGAATGCTCAGTATCTTCAAAATTATAATATTGCGAGTGTTGTGACGAGCACATTGAATTATGAGTTTTTGATGTTACCTTAAATGTTTTATTTTATATTTTTCTGAAATTTTTTAATTTGATTTTGCTATAAACATTCATGTTATAATCTCTATATAGAATATGTTGTATTCTATAAACTCGGCATGTGTTCGTTGGTTCAGTTCCATGTGTTCATCTGAGTTAGTTCAGGTTGAGTTCATGAAATCAATGTTATGGTGCTATGCCTTCCACCGTTGATCACCTTCCTGATGTAAGCCCCTTTTACTGTTGGCGTATGTATCCTCTTCAGTTTTCTAATAGGACGTGAGTAGTGATTGCTGCACTCTTTTAATATGGGTTGAAAGCAAACGAAAGGTTACAATGCCTGGAACTATAAAGAGAGTCACACATTATTGATTTATGAGATTCTGAGATCATAACCATTGATTTTTGCAATTTAGCTTTTACAAAAAATTGTGAGGCTGCTAATTTTGGATATTAATTGATTTAATTGAAAATTAATTTTCTTGTTGTGGTGTGAATCTTAATTGATTTATGATTTTACTTCTCTCAAAATCCTAGCATGACTGCTGCTTTTGGATATTTGAAAACCATTCTTTGAAGCAAGTTTAATATAATTTCTTTTTAGTTTCATTAAAAATGATGATATTTTGCTTTACAAACCGTTCATAATTTCTATCGCTATATTAGTTTTGTGTTCCTTATTTCAAAAGAAATGATTTTGAATTATAAATTATAGTTCTTCAAAATAAATATAATTTATTTTACTCCACTGATTTCACAATAAATTGAATAAAAGTGCAATTTGAAGTAAATGATTCGAGCTCTTAACTTGAAACATTGAAAGAAGCATTGTTCCACTCTGTTTAACCTGTTTGTGTTTGCTCGATATTATTTGTTAATGACAATGATGTTTGGATGCAGCAACTTTATACCTTATTCAACCCTGTTAATGGTGCGGAAAAATTGGAGCAACAAAACTTGAGCTCAGATGAGATTGATGTTCTTGAGCAGAACTTCCTAACACACTTCTTTAAGGCATGCCAGTTTTTTTAACTCCATCAATGAATGCTGGTATTGTTGTTTGGTAATCCTTGTAATAATCTACAAGTCTGCAAAGATAAATCTGGATCCAGGAAAAAAAATTGCTAGAATTTTAAACTCTTTAACTTTTAGGGCTTGTTTGAAATCATTTTGCTTTTGATTTTTGATTTTTATTTTTATTTTTATTTTGAAAACAAATTTGCTTAGAGTTTTCTTTTTTTTATGTTTAAAATTTTATTCTGAGCTTATTTTAAAATTATTAAGAAAAATCTAAAAGTTGTTTTTAATATTTTTAAAGACTACTAAAAATGCTATAACATATCAAACTTAATTTATTTCAAATAAAATATGTACAAAACAAAATAATAATAAAAAATAAAAAACAAAATCTAAAGGGTTACCAAACAGCCTTTTGAATAATGTAGCTTTGAAATTTGTCACATTTGTTTTCTATGTTGATACAGGTAATGGAAAAGAGCAATTTCAAAATAGTCACAAATGAGGAGATAGATGTCGCACGAAATGGGCAGTATCTATTAAATCTACCTATCACAGTAGATGAATCGAAGGTTTGGATTTGCATTATTTTGTGTTTATTCATGATTTCTGCATCTGCCTGATCATCATTTTTTTTTTTTTGTGCTTCAAGTTGGATAAAAATCTTTTCTCAAGGTATTTCAAAGAGCATCCTCAGAAAAATCTCCCTGAATTTTCTGATAAGGTAATTATTTTTGAAGATTTCGATTTTAGATTTTGTCATTTGTTCATATATTGAATAAAGAGAAGAAATTGGTAAAATATGACATGCAGATAAAATCAATGTAAATAAAATATAAAAAATAACAAAAATTAATGGAGATAATTGGAAGTTGTACAGTCAAAATTATATAAAATAGAATTAACACCCCATTAGTTCTACTCCCAACCCATAAGTAGAAATAAGGCTAATTAAGACGATTATGTGCTACAGTTCTTCATATCTTACTGGTCATAAAATTATGAACGATGGAACATAGTAAGGATCTTGCAGCTTATGATAGTGCATACATTTGCCTGCACAACAAAGAGCTATTTAGGTCCATACAATGGACTATTTAAAAGCAATTTCTAGAAACTATTATAAAATGCTTTCTGGATAACTGAAGATAATGCTGTTAAACGCGCAATTTATATAAAAAAAGATTTCTTCATTTTATTTAAGTTTTTTGCGTTATATTTTCCTTATGGTACAGCATTCCTTGAAATGATGGACAGCTTTAAGCTTATAGAAAGTGACTTGGAAAATAAAATTAATTTTGTAATTTATTTAAATTATGAAGCCAAAATGAAGGAGTTTATATTCAAACTTTTTCTGGAACTCATCTTTGATAATTATTTTCATCAAAATTTAGCATATTAACAAAATTAGTAACTGATAAATGGCGCAAATCTAGGAGTAACAGAGGATGAATAATTACCCACTTTGAAATTTAAATTTTCCTTGTCGTATCCTGATTTATCTGTAGTCTCACACCACCTAGGAAGAAGTTGAAATGAACGGAGAAAACCAGTATATTAAGAAGAGAAATGATAAAAAAATTTCGCTAAATTTTACTAAATGGAATGATCATACATGGCATTTTAATCTCAGACTTGTGATCCCTGGTAATCTGAAGAAGTCTCCTCGATTTATATGTTTCAATTGGCCTAGGTTTGCTACATAAGTCATTACATAAAAAGGCTTAAAGTATATTATTTGAAAGTAAAGAAAAGTAGTCGAATGTGTAGCCTATGAGTCTATATGGTCTATTCAAACCTTTTGAAGATTTGGCGTAGTGGACAACTCATTGAGCGAAACTTGCCAAATCGGAAATCCAAATTGCCTTGCCGAGCTGGTTGGCCAAGCTGCTATAAACAAGAAACTATTTCTATATATCAAATTCCAAAACCATTAGAAAAAATATTTCAATTAGCAGAAGAAATTCAAATAATAGGAGAAAACCCTTTAAAACATTGGGAGAAAAATAAAGAATTAGCAAATATTCCTATAATAAACAAAGACTTAGTTATAAGAACTAAAGAAATAGAATACATTCCTTTAGACAAAGAAAAATTTAAAATTTAATTAAAGGAATTAAGAGATCAAGGATTAATTAGGCCATCAAACTCAGAACATAGATTCACTGCATTAATGGTAAGGAACCATGCAGAAATAGTAAGAGGAAAGGCTAGAATGGTTATAAATTATAAAAGATTAAATGACAATATTCAAGATGATGAATACAAAATACCAGATAAAGATATGTTAATAAATTTAATACAAAATAAAAAATATTTTAGTAAATTTGATTGCAAATCTGGATTTTGGCAAATAAAATTAGATGAAGAATCAATTAAATGGACAACATTTACAACACCATTAGGACATTATAAATGGTTAATAATGCCCATTGGATTAAAAATTGCACTTGGTATATTTCAAAGTAAAATTGATAATATATTTAAAACTCTAGATTATGTATTAATATATATAGACGATATATTAGTAGCATCGCATAATTTTAAAAAAAAACATTATAAACATGTTGAAGAAGTCCTTAAATTATGTATACAACATGGAATAATTTTATCTAAAAAAAAATTGAAATAGCAAAAGAATACATAAATTTCTTAGGACAGAAAATTAGTAAAGGGGAAATTGAACTACAAGATCATATTTCTAAGAAAGTTTTAGAATTTTCCGATAAAATAGAAAATACTAAAGAATTACAAAAACTCTTAGGACTTCTAAATTATGCAAGACCATATATTAAAGATTTAAGAAAAAAAATTAAATCTTTATATAAAAAGACTTCTACAATAGGACAAAAATATTTCAATATGGAAGACGTTAAAATAATTCAAAAAATTAAAGTGCAATTTAAAAATTTACCTAAATTAACTTTACTCTTAGAATCAGATTATAAGATAGTAGTAGTAGATGCATCCCAAGAAGGATAGGGAGCTGAAATAAGAATTAAACCTTATGAAGAAGCTTATCAAAATACTGAAAAATTATGTAGATATGCTTCAGGAAGTTTTAGACAATTACCAGAAAATATGACATCATTAGATTATGAAATATTAGGAGTAATAAATGCTTTAAATACATTCTGATTATTTTTACTAAAAAAAATCACAATAAGAACGAATTGCAAAGCTATAGTTCATTTTTATAAAAATAAAAATAAAAAGAAAATATATAGTAAAAGATGGATAAATTTCATAACTAATACAGAAGGAAACTGTTATAATGTTGTTTTTTAGCATATAAAAGGAAAAAATAATTTCTCAACAGATTTTCTTTCAAGAGCTATAAAATATCCAAAAAATGATCTAAAATCTACGGATTTTAGACCATCATCACTAAATGTTTCCCAAAGAAACATTACTTAGGAAAAATATAAGAATTTATTTTTTGATAAATTCATTAGAAATTAAAATATATGTTTCATTTGCAGGTACAATAGCAACACAGAAATCTTCGCCATCTCAGATTTTATTGTCACAAAACCTAGTCCATTACGACCCGCTAACTTTACCAAGCCGTATTATAACCAATCTTCAATTTAGACCTAAAGTTGCTATACCAAAACCTATTAATCAAATTCAGGTAACATTACTAGACAACCTTTGGTGCAATAGATCGGACACTAGGGCAATGATAAATACTCTTAATTGTCTGACCATATGCTTTATAGGAATTAATGAGGAAGTTCAGTTTTTACAAAATCAGATAAAAAATAAAGAACTGAATGTATCTTCAGGACCTATCTCTTTGCGTCCTAAAACACCATTTGACTTACAAAAGCTAGTTATTACTAATCAGAAGCTAAACATCAAAATTCTTGAACTCAAGCTTGCAGAGGAAAAAGAAAAATACAATATTCTTCAAAGTAATTACAAGGATCTTCTGAAAGATAATAATTATTTCAAGAATGTAATTATAGACATTTCTGAAAATAATTTATTAAAAAATATGCAATATCTCTATCTCCCTGTGATGGATGATAACATTAGGAGAAAAATATCCTTATATGCAAATAAATGTAAAAAAAAAAGAAATGATTGAATGTAAAAGGAATATGATAAACAGATACAATACTGAATATATTCATGAACTAAGAATATCATATTCCACCATTCAAATTGAAGCACTTAAAGTAAACTTAGTTTTACTTTCTGTGGATTTGTCAATATGTTTGAATTATCTAGACAGCGGATGTAGTTATTTCATTAAAAAAATATTTGAATATGAATTTTTATGAAAAATAATTATTAGGAAGGATAAGAATTTGAGCTCTCAAATTAGGCAACTTGATCATAGTGAAATCAAAAAAAATTATAATATTCTTATTTGAAAATTTTGACATAGTAGCAGTCACTCTGATCATAAAATCACTGCTACCAACCTATGAGGGCTTGAATCAAGGAGCCAAGCACGTCATCGAAATTCATACAACATCAAGATTCACAAATTTTGTTCAACCTGAACAATTTCGTGCTGACATAATTATTGATGACAAAAATATTGAAGAATGCCTGCGTAACTATAAAAATTATACGAATTCTCGCTGGAATATTGGCATCTGCAGGCCATCTCTCTTTATGACACCAGTATTTCAGCATGATTTCATTATCATCATCATTCATGAGAAGAGATTTAGAGGAAGAATCATTAAGTTCAAAATTTATGCTAATAATGCCAATCATATTGACCAATGCAGGAATATATCCAAAGTCAAATTTGTGCAACATGGAGATTATTTACTAACTTCTGTTCTTCAAGAAAATTACAATCATTCAGCTAGTAGTCCTATACCAGTATCAAAAAATGTTGATGACTCATGGTTAGAATCTCTAGACGGCGAGGCCATTAACAACATTGATAATACCATGGAGCAGTAGGAATTAATTCGTGAAGTCTTTAGAAAATTAAAAGAGCATAAATTTTATCATAAAAGCAAAAGCTAAGGAATATTTTAGGCATCTAACCGATAATTATTATGAAAGAAATTCTCAGAAGCTTTATAAAAGAAGACATCTTTTTTTTAGAAAGAAGCTAAATTTATACAGTATGAAGTGACGGAGCCGTTTCATCCTTTATCAAAAGAAAATAAGTGGAACATCCACTTTTGATAAGAATCTACTTTCCATGACAGGTGGTTACAAGCTTTTGATAATGGAGAATTAAATTTTTATCTTCTGTTAAGAAAAGTTTGTAAGTGTGTCCATCATTTTATTTTTTTGTTTAAGAAGAGAATGTACTAGGTCCCACTCTTATTCCTTTTTTTACTTATAAATAGAGTGTGTGTTATGAAGAGACATCAAAGTAATCGAGTAAGTCTCTTAGTCTTTAAGTGTGAAGAGTGAGAGGCTGAAGTTCTATAAAAATGAAAAATCTCTATAAGTATTTTTAGTCTATCAATAAATGCTTTGAGTTTTTATTATCCTTATGCGTCTATGCTTATGGGTGAGTAGTTCCTAGTTCCTCCCCGTAGGGGAGAGATATCTGAAGAAATATTTTGAGCCTTTAAAAAAAAAATATAAACCTCTATTTTCTGAGTACAGATAAAATTTATTTCACAAGGTAATAGCCAATAACCTCTACGACCAAAGTTCTTATGTATTTTAACATGATGAAATTATGCTATAAGTCCTGACAGTGGATGATATGATGGGTCAATCATTTGCTTTATTAGTTCCAACAGTGGCAGCTGCGAAATCTGCTATTGGATCAGCCATTTTCGTTCTGACTTTTTGAGTCCGAGGGACTCTTGCTGTCGAATCTATCAATTGCATTCAAGGTTAAATATAACTAAGGGAGAGTGACCAAAGACTCAGTTCTCTAGCGCTGTTCGTTCTCTTCTTTTCTTTCTTTTTCACTTATCCTGTTCCGTTGCTGAAAGATAGATACAGATAACCTTTCCCAATGAGATTGAGTTCAACAAAGATGCTGGATAGAAAGATATGAGTGGCGTTCAGGACATGCCTTTGTAGTCATCTTGAAATATGATTGATCTGTTGGTGTATGTTATTATATGAACTAAATGAAATAAATGAAGTCGGAATAAGACTATAAGTCTATATTTGAGATCATCTTCAAAAAGAATTTTTCAAATAAGCTCTAACTACAGAGAAGAACATTTAAATTTGTCAAATTAAATCAAATAAATTAATTTTATGAATAAAAATATTATTTAAAAATATTTTAAAAAAATGACATTATGATTACCTGAAGAAGTAATAAGAAATCAAGTAGGGATAAAATCAATAGAATCCATTTTTATTAAACAATTAATAGAAATTACAGATAGAGATGATATCTTAGAAATATTAAGAGAATATTTAAATAAAATAATAGAAAAAATAATAGAAACACTTAAAGAAGGAATATATGATTGTCCATATAAAAATTTTAAAGATTTAATTATTAAATTAGAAATTATTCTTATACAGAAAATAGATGACTTACATGAACCGTTTATGAATGAATGAAACAACAAACTTTTATCTTTTAATATATATATATTAATTATAATATTCATGATAATTAGGAATGAAACATTTTCAAGAATAAAAATATTACTTACAATATAAAATATGTTTAAAAACGATCGAATCATTGCGATGTTATATTTTATTATATGTAGCAAAGAAGGAACATAAATTATAGGAAAATATTATTTTGAAAATTATCTTAATAATTTAGAAGAAATTTTAAATAGTTTTTAAAGTCAAAAAAAAAAAAATAGAAAAAGTAAAAACGAGTTATTTAAAAACATAATAGATTGTCCATGGTTTTATGAGAAATATTTACAAGGTAAAAAGTTTGAATTTTAAAATTGTCATAAGAGAATAGTAAATGAGTCTTTTAACGGGTGGATCTCGTTAAATGGAAACCCGCATCTCCCATAAATGGTATTTAAATTAATTGTAGTATAATTTTGTTTCTATGGGCTGGCACTAAATTAATTCTTTCTACTGATTTTATGCTTCTTTTAAAATTATAATTATTTTCTTCATTAAAATCTTTTCTAGAAGTACCTTGTCTCTATGGTTTTCCAGGAGCACCTTCTTCTCTTAAAGGGGAACTGGATCAAACCTAGGTCTTTGTCCCCTGTCTTGGTTAGAAGGTCCTGCTGGTACTTCACCTAGATTCATAGGTTGTTGATTTACCTTAATCTCTTCTATTTTTTAATAAGAATCAATCGTTTTCCAATTGAAATCATTATTAAATCTATGTTCATAAGCTAATTCAAAATTTTATCTTTTTGTAATTCTGAATATGGAGTATTCATATTAAATACAAAATCTTGTAGATGCTCATAATTTTTAATTTGATTAAAATCTATTTCTTCCATTAAGCTCTTCTGTTTTTAAATTTTGTTTGTATTGATTCTAAATCATAATCTGATTCATGCTTATTTTGCTTAGTGTGATAATCTGAAAATCTCATGCTTAGTCTACCATCTTGATGTTCATAAGAAGTACTTTCAGTAGGTAATAAAATTATTTTTTCTAAAAATGTATTAAAACTTCATTCCGTTCTAGCATAAATTTCTGAACTAAATTTCTTTCCAGCTATCGCTTTTATACCTTGACTTGCTAGCATTTCTTCTAACATATTATTATTTAACTTGAATTTAACATTTGAGTGTTCTTGCATTTTTTCTATAAATCTGATTGTTAATATAAGATTTAATGATCTCATAATCATATTATATCCTTTAGTTTTGATTCCTATTTTAAGGTTTTGTACACATTCTTTAGTTTCTATTATAAAATCTGGAACAAAATAGATTATTGCTCCATTGTCATTCATATCTATTACAAAAGATCCTATAATAGATTTTGATAAATCACTCCATCTACTATCAATAACATTATTAAAGTTTTTGTTCCTAAATTTTTTCGATGTAATCCTTTTACTCCTATCATAATTAACCTTCAATGCATCTGGGACATTTTTTGTTGTCTAATATGTTCCCAATTTTCTTTTATTATTACTGGTAAACTTATTTGCTCTAGATCAGATACACAACTAACATTTTGTTCAGCTAATGTTTGTATTACAGATGATTTAGATAATATATGGTTTTCATACATTTTCCTTTTTACATTAATTAGATTTATTTTTCTGTTATTAAATTTATCTAATTGAGATTTTATATCAATTATTTCTAAGATTTTCTGATCATATTTACTACAATTTTTCTTAAATAAAGTTAAAGGCTCTTATTTGCTTACCATATTTTATAACTTATTGGTTTATATGGCACAATTTCCTTTGCAGAGATAACCTTTTCTGAAAGATTTTTTAAATCTGTTAGAGTAACTATTCATAAGGTTCTTTCTTCAATATTTTTTAACTTATTTTCTATAAGGATAATTTTTTCATATAATCTTATCAACATTATTGTTTGAAAATTTAATATTTTAGGATAAGTTTTATCACTTCCTTACACTCCTTTATAATTGGTTAATCCTATAGATTCCTCATGATATTTTTTAGCTTCTTCTAGAGTGTTTTTATATATTTCGAATTCTTCGAACTTACTCATGTTAAAATAATTCTTTTTATTTTCAATAGTAAAATTTCAATCTTTTTAATATTTTCTTTTGTTTTTTCTAACAATTCTTTAGCTTCTTTAGGTTCAATTAGCATTTTATTAATGATGATATCTAATTTATTTTTATCCTCTATCATTTTATATATAGCAATGATCTTTTCTAGTATATCATTATTTTGATTTTTAACGTAATCTAAATTTTGATTCAATATTAGTCTTTTTACTTCAAATGAAACTTCTGTAGATTTTTCTAATATCTTATATACTTTTTCATTGAGAAATTTCAAAGATTCGACTAAAGATATTTGAAGATCTATAATACTACTCATTATCTTATTTTCATTATGAAGTTCATGTTTAAATTCTTTAGAGAAATTACAAATAAATTTATGTTGATTTATTGCTATAAATTTTTTATTTTTATTTCCTAATTCTAAATCTAACCATTCTATTTTATTTATATTTCCCATATCTAAAATTTATTATTGTGCATAGGCTCTTATATCATTGATGGGGGATGCGGGTTTCCGTTTAACGAGATCCACCCATTAAAAGGCTCGTTTATTATTCTCTTACTTATGACCATTTTAAAATTCAAATTTTTTACCTTGTAAATATTTCTCATAAAACCATGGTCAATCTATTCTATTTTCAGATAACTCCTTTACTTTTTCTATTTTTTTTCTTGACTTAAAAAACTATTTGAAATTTCTTCTAAATTATTAAGATAATTTTCAAAAAAATCTTTTCCTATAATTTTTGTTCCTTCTTTGCTACATATAATAAAATATAACATCGCAATGATTCGATCGTTTTTAAACATATTTTATATTGTAAGTAATATTTTTATTCTTGAAAATGTTTCATTCCTAATTATCATGAATATTATAATTAATATATATATATTAAAAGATAAAAGTTAATTGTGTCATTCATTCATAAACGATTCATGTAAGTCATCTATTTTCTGTATAAAAATAATTTCTAATTTATTAATTAAATCTTAAAAATTTTTATATGGACATTCATATATTCCTTCATTAAGTGTTTTCATTATTTTTTCTATTGTTTTATTTAAATCTTCTCTTAATATTTCTAAGTTAGCATCTCTACCTGTAATTTCTATTAATTGTTTAATAAAATTGGATTCTATTGGTTTTATCTCTACTTAATTTCTTATTACTTATTCAGGTAATCTTAATGTCATTTTTTTTAAATATTTTCAAATAATATTTTTATTCATAAAATTAATTTAGTTGATTTGACCTCACAAATTTATATGTTATTCCCTATAGGTAGAGCTTATCTGAAGAATTCTTTTTGAAGATGATCTCAAATATAGACTTATAGTCTTTTTCCGACTTCATTTATTTCATTTGGTTCATAAAAAAACATACACCGACAGATCAATCATATTTTAAGATGACTACAAAGACATGCCCTGAACGCTTCTCAGGCTTGACGGGACTTATAGTATAACTTCATCATCTTAAAATACACAAGAACTTTGGTCGTAGGGGTTATTGACTATTACCTTGTTAAATAAATTTTATCTGTACCCAGAAAATAGAGGTCTATATTTGAATTTTAAAGGCTTAAAATATTTTTTCAGACATCTCTCCCCTACGGGGAGGAACTAGGAACTACTCACGCATAAGGATAATAAAAACTCAAAGCATTTATTGATAGACTAAAAATACTTATAGAGATTTTTACAGAACTTCAGGCTTTCTCACTCTTCACACTTAAAGACTAAGAGGCTTACTTGATTTTTTCGATGTCTCTTCATACACACAGATCTATTTATAAGTGAAAAAAGGAATAAAAGTGGGACCCAATACATTCTCTTCTTAAACAAAAAAATAAAAAAGTGGACACACTTACAAACTTTTCTTAATAGAAAATAAAAATTTGATTCTCCATTATCAAAAGCTTGTAATTAATTGTCATGAAAACTAGATTCTTATCAAAAGTGGATGCTCCACTTATTTTCTTTTGATAAAAGATGAAATGGCTCTGTTACTTCATACTGTATAAATTGAAACTTCTTTCTAAAAGAAAGATGCCTTCTTTTATAAAGCTTCTAAGAATTTCTTTAATAATAATTATTTACTAGATGCCTAAAAGATGCTTTGACTTTTGTTTTTCTGATAGAATTTCTGCTCTTTTAATTTTCTAAAGACTTCACGAATTAATTCTTACTATTCCATGGCATTATCAATGTTGTGAATGACCTCGCCGTCTAGAGATTCTAACCATGAGTCATCCACATTTTCTGGTATTGATATAGGACTACTAGCTGAAAGATTGTAATTTTCTTGAAGAACAAAAGTTGGAAAATAATCTCCATGTTCCAAATTTCTAGAAGATCCTTATAATTACTTTGAAGAATATTGTATTTTTCTTTTTCCTCTGCAAGCTTGAGTTCAAGAATTTTGATGTTTAGCTTCTGATTAGTAATAACTAGCTTTTGTAAGTCAAATGGTGTTTTAGGACGCAAAGAGATAGGTCCTGAAGATACATTCAGTTCTTTATTTTTTATCTGATTTTGTAAAAACTGAACTTCCTCATTAATTCCTATAAAGCATATGGTCAGACAATTAAGAGTATTTATCGTTGCCCCAGTGTCCGATCTATTGCACCAAAGGTTATCTACTAATGTTACTTGAAATTGATTAAGAGGTTTTGGTATAGCTACTTTAGGTCTGAATTGAAGATTGGTTCTAATACGGCTTGGTAAAGTTAGTGGGCCGCAATGGACTAAATTTTGTGGAAATGAAATCTGAGATGGCGAAGATTTCTGTGTTGCCATTATACCATTATACCTGCAAATGAATCATATATTTTAATTTCTAATGAATTTATCAAAAAATAAGTTCTTATATTTTTCTTAATTAATGTTTCTTTGGGAAACATTTAATCATGGTGGTCTAAAATCTGTAGATTTTAGATCTGTAGATTTTAGATCTGTTTTTGGATATTTTATAGCTCTTGAAAGAAAATCTTTTAAGAAATTATTTTGTTTCCTTTTATATGATCAGAAACAACATTATAACGTTTCCTTCTATATTAGTTATGAAATTTATCCACCTTTTACAATATATTTTCTTTTCATTTTTATTTTTATAAAAATAAACTAGCAAATTGATTAGTTAAATTGATTAGTTGAGTTGCCTAGTATAGCTGTTTTGTTAGTTGATGTGCTGAGCCGACTTATTATGCTGAACTTATTTAATTTACTCTTTAAACTGTATCCGATTTAAGAGAATTCATATATATTTGTTTCTTGATTCTCTTATATTTTTTATTGTGACTGCAAAAAGAAACAGAGAATGAAGATTTTCATTAATTCATAAATAAGTGTCTTTAAAATATTCATTTCCTTTATGATGTCGGCATATTTAGACTTTTCATTTTTTTTTTGTCCTCAGTTATCCTCTATAAATAAGATTGAGAGGTGGTTATTTTATCTACTGATAACTTTTTGTCTTCTCTTCATCTTTTTTCATTTTGCTATCATCCGTGTGTTGCTAAACATGGAAGGTCCTCTGATTGGGAAGCTCAGTTCCCCAAAGAGAACTTGTTATCTAGGCTTTTTGAAGAGAGAGAAAGATGAAAGAGTGAAAAAGAGTGTTCGAATTTACGAAGAGAATGTTGAAGTTTCTGGAGGAGGAAATTCTTTCACCCCTCCTGTTTAAAGCTTCCAGCTATAATGGAGCCTATGGATTCCATGCTTTTTGTTTAGTCGACATCTTTCATTATTTCTACAACTAAGCCTCCATCCTCTATAGATCCTTTGTTGACTATAAATCCGTCATTGGTCAACTTTAGAGCCTTGCTTTTTTGAGCTTGTGTTGGACGAGTTCATTAGGAATGTGAGCCTTATCGATTCCTGTTCAAATTGAGTTAGGATTAGAAGGTAATGCATAATCTTGAAAATCATATTTATTATTTTAGATTACTTTGGTCCAATGAAATCGAATTTGCTTTTGCAGTTCAATTCATTTTTATTGAGCTTATGTTTAAGGAGTGATTTGTTGACCAATTTGTTCAATCAAATGCAACAGTTGATTCAAACTTAAAATACATTGTGTATACAGATGCTCTTTAGAAAGATCAAATTGTCACCACATGATATACAGAACGGTTGAAATATTAGCCCATAATAGCATGAATTTTAGTCAGCAACAAGGATTACTAGCTAAAAAACGGCTGAAAATATTCTGTTGCTAAAAGCTATGCCAAAAATGGATTTTTGGCTGAAAATGATCGGCGCTGACTATATCAGCTAATTTTTTCAGCTATAGGTTGACTTGCGACAAAATTCTTTAACCGAATATGTACCGGTTAAACTTGCGACTAACATTTTCAGCTGGTAATTTACTGCAGATTCACATATATTTTTTTCAGCTGTAGGTTAGTTTGTGCATAATTGATCAGTTGCATAGTAACAGCTGAACTTGTGGTTGATTTGTTCAGCCAATAATTTGCAGACATAAACATGTACCAAAATAAAAAATATCAAAAGTCTATCAAATTTTTCGCACCTGCAACAAGATATCATAATATTCAACAATAAGATCAACCATATCTCACAATAGATTGAATGAACATATAGAGATATTAACAATGAATGAAATCATCAAATATATCTAAAAAAACCTAGCAAATCATCCAATATAATAGTTCCTAAAATGTTTGTGAAAGACATAATGTAACATTCAAATGAAAAAGGAAAAAAAAAATAAAAAACATAGTGGTCTTAGAGATCATCCTCCTCTTCTTCCTGAATGTCGGTTAGAGTATGCTTGCCACAACGATGTACATCACATACAACTACTTAATGGTTGCCTCGATCCTCTCGACTCTGACACCCTTGGCGCACAACTAAAAATTGAGGCTGGCCCATAAATCTTCAGTGACTAAGGACACATGGCTAGAGACTTCATCATCAACTGATGACGACGAACTTTGACCTAAACGGGGACAGTCAACCTTGTAGATAAATCCTTGAGTGCCCAAGCCATATACCCTTCCAGATAGTATTCTTTTAAATGTTGAAGTCTGAGTGGCAAAATTCAGACTGACCACTACTATTGCCAATACCTATCGGGCTTCGACTCTGGTTTTCTCTTAAGCACTCATAGTCCACTTACAAAAGTAAAAAACAAGGGATAATTAGCATTTACATAAGACTGTGAGTAGATTAGAGAAATAAAAATACCATTTTAATTACATGGACCCACCAAGATCTGTCATCAACCCATTGTTGGTTAACCTTGCACCGATTTGTCTGGGTATGCAACTCAACAGTGGTGGTCTTTCGTTCAAGTGCCAGCCTCTATTAATATGTAAAAAGAATAAGTGCTAAATAATTACATAAATGAGTTATCAAATATTGAATGATTGCCAACTTATTTCGGTATTCGATATGCGAGACCGAACATACAGTGTGTAATGGGAAGCCCATGCCTCAGCAATCGGATGCCCATATAGGTTGAGCCGTCTCCATCTTCTTGAGATGCTCAGGAGTGGACCATGCTCTAGACAATTTGGCCCAGACATCCTTGTATATCTATATAGGCCTTCAGTTCTTCTAGCATATTGCAAAGAGCATATCACCTAAGCGATGCATGCCTCACGTCTCAAAGTTTCACTGTTTCTACTGATGATGCTCAACATCCCAGCAAAAGGACCTCTACAAATCAAATATGAAGTTGTGTATTATTATAGAAACTTAACTTAAAATTATAATTATAATTCAAAATCTATTGATTTCACTTCAAAATCTCTAAACCACATGTTTCGAACCTCAATAGGAATCGTCTTCTAAAGAGGATATAGAGCATCATAGCTACTCTTAAAGACCTCCATGATTTGGTAGACGAGCTTCCTAGATGGATAAGTCTTGAAATATAAATATTAGTTAAATATTATAATAGAAAACTAATACAAATTACTATAAGTTTAGGGTGCTCATGAATCTCGTTCCAGCTCGACGTGTAGGCATCCTAGGGTCTCCTACTAAGGAGGATGGATAGGAGCAGAGAGGCCTAACCCAGAGGAGGGCGGAGGTGGCACTGTGCTGAGGACTAAAGGTGTGGGGAAGTCTCGTGTACTCGGAGTAGGAGGAACACGCCTGATAGGCATCAGTGTGGTGGTCATAGTGGTGGCCGTCATAGTGATGCTCATATATGAGGAGGTATGTTAAATTGTCTAATTCCTATAGTACAACCTAACATAATTGGTCTGTGAGGTGTTTGCTTACCACTCCCGCCAGAAGTCATATGTAACAAGAAGGAATAAATTGATCAAAATAATGACACGTAGGAAATAATATAAGTTTAAGCACGAAACAAGTAAAGTAAAATCAAGAAGATGCTGAAATAAGACAAGAAAATACCATAAATATAAGTAGGACACAACAACAAAAGTAAAAGAACCCAAATTAAGAGCAGAAAATATCACAGGTGTGAATAATAAAAGCTAGTGCTATAAGAAATAAAAGCCGAAAGAAAATGAAATCTAAAACTACCTACTAATCTTATTCAATCTTATTCAATTTCATCAGATAAATAAGTCGATGATGAACTTAAAATTTATGTGTTATATCATGATTAGACTCAACCACCATGTAACTTTTTTGTATGCTTCAGTGACATCCTCCAAGGTAATCCTTTGCTCAATAAAATTAAGGGTAATACAAAAATTTGATATTTTCTGCTCTTGCTGAGTAAGTTAAATAATGTATTATACTTCAATAATTGTTCTATGTTTAGTTTTAATATCAACTTCCGAGTTTAATTTGTCTCTTACTCTACCAAGGTATTTAAGGTAATATATACCTAACTAGCTTGATGTGCTAAAACAAATGGATCAAATTTTGTTATACTCTATTATTTAAACTTTGGTGATATAATATAAGTTTATTATTCTTGTTTCTTAATTAGGAACGTGATCAAGCCACTTAAAGTTGAACATAAATGCATTGCACTCAATATAACCTGGAAATCACTACTTCACTACTACTTAAAGATTTTCATAGTATTTGATCTCACTATTAGAGTAGGTGCTTTCTCTAACACAAACACCATAATTATATGTCTTCTTCCTTTCAAATTAGGAAGAAGCATTGAGATATCATCTTAAAAATTTTGAGATATGTTAAAAAGTTTCTTAGAAAATGACTAGTTTATCTAAAAATTTTGCTTAAACATTTTTTTGCAAGCAAAAGACTACTTTAGGATTTTATTTTTTTGGGGATCAAAACATGTTGTTTAATGTTGAATTAAAAGGACATACTGCTGTTGTTAAATCTAATGCTAAAAGCATAATATGGTTCTATGATGCATTTCTCTTGTGTTATGATGTGGATAAAAAAATTTATTGAGATTTTAACCCTCTTATTACTCAACTCATGATTCTTAAGCGTGATTATCAGATAATCAAATATATTGCTAGATACCCTACTTTATTTACAAAAGAACAAATACATTGAAATAGATTGCCATTACCAGAAATGTGGTTCTCTCAACAATGATCATAACTTGTCTTGTCTCTAACAAACTACAATTAGCAGATATTTTTGAGAAGGCTTTGGGAACATTTCAATTATCCATTCTTTGCAACAAGATGGTCCTTTACAATATATACATTCTAATTTGAGGGAGAGCGCTATCATAGAAATTTACATCCAAAGTTAGCAATTGATAAATATTCCACCTTTATTATATAATATAGTCATAATTGAGAATGTTATCACAATCTTATTTCTTTCATATTCTATCATTTGGACTTTATAGGAAACAATATTATAGTGGAATCAATGAAATTTTATCATCTCCACAATAGTGAATTTGAAAACTATATACAACAAGCTTGTTAGCAGCGGCAGTCATCAACGATGTGGGAAATTAGTTGAACAAGCAAGCAATATTTACACAAATAATATTTCTTTTTGGTCAAGTGTCTTAAAACATTACTGAAAATGCTAACTACTACTACATAAATCTCTGAAACTTTGATGGTTTCTGATGTTTTATGTGGACGTAGTACATAGTCTTTCGACGAGGCATTGGCATTGACAAAACAACGGATTACTTCTTCATGGAAAAATTGGATATGCTTGTAGCTCGTTTTTGGCAATGGATTCTCGGAGTTACTAAGTAAGCCGGTTTTCAAGTTCAGTCACTGGTAAATTGCAATTCTATATCTGAAAAAAAAAATTGAAATGACAGGCTGAAAAAGCTTTTGTCCAGAAAGACAAAAGTGATGGAAAGTAGCGAGTCACAGGAACCTGATGAAACAGTTGGTGAAACAGAATTGCCGGACTTATACGTAGAGCGCATCCAGCTTAAAAAAATGGAACTAAAGTCATTATTCATACCTTACATTATTTTTTTGCTTCAATCATTTTCCAGTCTTCATTTCACTCGAAAAATAATTATCTATCTGTTACAGTATGCAAAATTTGTTGGGAAAGATCACAATCCAGGAACCAACTTTTGATAGGATGATTGTTGTCTACAGGTAAAGTTTGCATATCATGCTACTATGTCTGCTTTAAAAATTAAGAAAGAATTACGCAAATACTACTCAATTCCTATGTATTTACATATCTAAAACTTAAACTTCAATTTTTGCATACATGACACCTTATCCATGCATGAAAATGTGTATTCCACTTTTTAAAAATTAAAATGGTGGTATTTTGATGTGATGTGAAAGGTTTGGGTGGTATAAATGTAAATTCTATTTGTTCGGTAGTATAATTAAATACATAGGAATTGGGTGGTAAATGCCCCAAAAATTAAATACTTAAGAGAAGTTCTGCTTAGGATGCGAGATTTTGTGCTTTAAATTCTGTTGTCATAAAAATAATGCTTCATTGATGTGTTGGGAATTCCAATTGATTAGCACAAATTTAAACTTTACTGAACCAGGAGAGCCAGCAGCGATGAAAAGAAAGACAGAGGAATCCATGTAAAACATTTTAGGAGCATTCCTATGGCTGATATGGAGCTGGTTTTGGTGAGTTCAGGACACTAATTGATAGAAAAGAAACAAATTCTTTGATCTCTAGCTCTGAAATGTAACTTACTGGATTAGGATTCTTTTCTTGTAGCCCGAAAAGAAGAATCCAAGCCTGACCCCAATGGATTGGGTTAAATTTTTGAGTTCTGTTGTCATTGGACTAGTAAGTTTCCAAAAATTAACTTGTACAATTAAGCAGCTACTCCATAAAATCTAAGAACGAAATCATTATTACATCTCATCTAATAGTGTTACTGTCCAGGTAACTCTGATTAGCTCTCTTGAAATGCCTAAATCCGACATTTGGGTTGTTATAGCCATCCTTTCTGGTGTGATTGGCTATTGTTCAAAGATTTATTTTTCGTAAGTACACCGCTTCGATTATCATCATGAATTCATCATGGACACCAATCAGCTTTTCTGCAATTGCAGATCCTGTTAGATTCACACAGAAAAAACAAACAATGCACATTAGTTTGGCAAAAATAAAATAAAATAAAATAAAATAAAATAAAATAAAACCGAGAAAGAAGGTAAGAAATAATACATGCACTTTAATATGCACAAAATTTTCTTGTACTGTTTAACAAAAATGGGCATGCATTTCTTGCATGCTGATGCACCATTTATGTTAACCATTGACAAGTCCCAAGTATAGGACAACACTGGCCAAACTTTTCTTTTCCCTCTGTAGTGAAAAGAAATGGAAATCTAAGGAAAAACATGAGCACTTCGTGCTACATGTTTTTATCATTTTACACGTTTTATTTTTCAAATCGTATTTTATTCTCTCCGAAGCCATCTAGATGCCTTTCTCTCTCAAGTCCAACGCTCATTTCTGTTAAATCTACCTTTGTTATTGTAACAACTGATAAATTTTTTTCATCTTTCAGGTTTCAACAAAACTTGGTGAATTACCAAAATTTAATAACGAAATCGGTCTATGACAAGCAACTAGATAGCGGTAGAGGCACACTTCTACACTTGTGCGATGATGTGATCCAACAAGAAGTAGGTATCTTATACCAGACACTTTGTAGTTTGTAGCAATCATTTAACAGTAAAAAATCTTCTGTTCTCTTCTAATTGGCAGGTTAAAGAAGTGATAGTGTCTTACTTTATTTTAATGGAGCAAGGGAAGGCAACAATACAAGTATAAACATTTTATTTTCTCTTACTTTATTAACTTTGAATGTTGACGTAATATAGCAGATAGAGGTGTACACGAGTCGAATTGAGCTCGAGCCAACCTTTGACTTAAGCTTGAGCTTGATTAATTAATTGAGTTTTAGCTTGGGCTTGATTAATTAATTGAGTTCAAGCTTGAGCTCAATCTTACTTCTACGAATTGGAGCTAGCACAAGCTGACTTTTTTATTATGAAAGAAAGAAAATAATATCAATTTAAACTAGTGTTATAATAAAAGGACAATTAGAAAAAGTAATTAGAATATAAATAAAAAAAATTACTTGATATAAGATATAAAATATATTTTTCTTAAATATCCTTAAAAATTTAAAGATAAAATTTAGCATTTTAATATATTTTGAGTATGTTTTATATTAATTATATTTTAAACGAGTCTGTTCAAGAGTTAACGAATCAAGTTGTGGTTGGTTTGAGCTTGGCTTGTTAGATCATCGAGATCAGTTCATGAGCCACATATCAAGCCGAGCCCGAGCAGGCTCACAAGTCAGCTTGGCTTAGTTACCCCCCTAGTTGTAGATTAGTTTCACTAAAATTGTTCGAATGGCAGGATCTTGATTTTCGATGTGAAGAGCTCATCAAGGATGAGTTTGGTGTTCAGTGCAATTTTGATGTAGTAGATGCTGTTCAAAAGCTGGAGAAGCTTGGACTAGTGACTCGAGTGAGTATAATTTTGCCACTTCATTCTATTTTATGTTCTCAGTGTTGACAATAATTTAGCATCTTCAATTAGTAAGAAACAAGATACATCTTCCATGACCTGTTGCCAGTTTTAGGTTTATAAACAATCTCTTTTAAGTGGACATAATTACGTAGTTGCCATTTAAGGTTAAAGTAGGTCAATTATTTAATGATTTTTTTGTTGGATGTATATTGAAGCATTATTAACTTGTAGAGAAAAAGTCAGAGAAGGGAGAGGGAAACGATATAGATTTGATTACTTTTTATTTAATCACATGAAATTCATTGAAAGATAATCCTTAAAAAATGAAATCTTTCTTTTCTGGTTAATTTATCTCAAGAAATAGAAAGAAGAAACACGAGAAATGTTAAACTTTTCCAAGTTGAGAAGTCATTATATTACAGATTATTGGAGATAATATGCAGAATTAGCGATACAAACACTATTCTAGAAAATATCTTTGCATGTTCTAGCTGTAGACGCATGCTGCACCTTAGTTACTTGAGAAAAAAACACTTTTTTGTGCTCAAGGATGTAGGTGTAATGCCCTTGTATTATTTCTCCTCTATAAATGTCTCTGTTACATCGGAAGAGTCTTATTGAATAGGGGAGAGAGAGAGTGCTCTTGTAACATTTAAGAAGAGAGAATTGTATCGAGCAGGAGAGAGCTCTTGCAACGCTTAAGAGGAGACTGAAAGAGTTTGGAAAAGGAAGTACAAAAAATTTAGGCTTGTAGCTCGAGGCGAATTCTCTAGGGTTTTGTCCGACAAAACTGGCCACTAGTGCAAGGGTGAGAGAAGACCTCGAACTCGCTTGCGAAGCCGAGCGATTTTTTCTGGTGAGAGAAATAGGCGAGTTGCACGAAGGCAAAGTTTCCCCATATGTGCGATAATGAAGATGAAGACGAGGACGAGGGAGACTATGAATATGGTTGCGAAAGCAAGCGTGCCGGAGGGAGACAACACAGTGTTGTGATGCGTTGCTTCGAAATAGAGAGGAGGAAGCGCACGTCTAAGGAGAGGGGATGCAATGCGTCTGTCTTTATTGTGCGTGAAAAGAATAGTTGGGAGCAATCAAACCAATTTGTGTAGGCTTGTGTAGGCAAGTGTGAGGGCATCAGACAATCTAGCAAAGGAAAAGTTAAGATCGAGTACCTGCAGCACCGAGCAAGATGAATGCAAGTGATTGGGCTTATGGCTTTGGGAAAAAGAGGAAAGGGCACAAACAAGAACCATGCTCGTTGGAGCTTAGTCACGTGCGAGACAAGAGAATATATTTAAACTTTATACGAGTATCTATAGTGTGCATTATATATATATA
>NW_018243366.1:38770-66992 GCF_001263595.1 Phalaenopsis equestris | reverse complement strand
TTATATATATATATATATATATATATATATATATAGGTATTGATTAAATTATTTTAGTGAAAGTTAATAATAAAATAGATAATTAATGAAGTTAGGATAATTGGATAACAAAGGTTTAAAAGTTTTTAATTTATATACATTCATTATAAGTGAATTAATAAGAGATTATGAGATATATTTTTCATAGCAAAATTTTAGACTGAACAAGTATTTTTTAAAATAAAGATTAGTTTACTCTACTTAATCAACATAATTACAATTACTAATATATATACATATGTTTATTTTATGCATCAAATTAAAGAAGTTGATGTCTAAGGCAAATCAAAGAATAAATTATTAAACATCAAAGTCGGTGCTCAGATTTTTAGTCTATGATATTATTTTTTTTTTCTTTTTAACCATTTTGCATTAGTAGTTACAGATACTTGCACAAGTTTTATTTTGATTTTTATGCTTTATTTATTTATTATTCATTGGGAAAGAAATATGTTTTTAACAATATATATCATTGTATATTATTTTTGAAAAATATATAAGGTGCATTTAAGTGAATGAGATAAACATATGAATGATATGGACTACATAGTATATTCGCATATGTGTGTTAACTATGATAGAATTTACCCCCTTACGATACCAGCAAAATACTAAGGTACTTGTAGTTCCTTAGTCAACATGCACATACAAGCATAAAATCTTGCATAATCAACAAGTGATGATATAAATGAGGAAAATTTCAAGTTGCGGCTAGTTATCATAAGGGGATAAACTCCATCATAGTCAATATGCACATGCAAGAATATGATATAGTTCATATCATTGATATGTTTATCTCATTCAATTCAATGCGCCTTATATGTATTTAAAGAATATGCAAAAGCAGATATTGTTAAAAACATATTTCTTTCACAATAATGTGACCAACAAATAAAAAATATTAATCAGAATAAAGTTTGTGCAAGTATTAGTAACTACTAATACAAAATATTTGAAAATAATAAAACATTACAATCGATTAAAAATATAGGCTCTCACCTCGATGTCGATTTATTTATTTTTTGATTTCCCTTAGAGCTAGACTCCTCTAATTTGATGCCTAAAATAAGTGTATGTATATCTATTAGTATTTATAACTATGTTAATTAATTATGTGAGCTCCAAAAGTTTGAAAAGCAACCCAGACTCTCGTATAGAGCTTAGTGATGTTAAGGTTTCGGGTTAAATTTTCGAAAGACAGATGAGATAGTAAATACGACACTACCCAAAGATTTTGCTCTTATTTTGTGAATACTTTAAGATTTGAAGTTTTAGGTTTCCCGTAGCCATAATCACCCATGGTTAATTACTCCCCCCGATAACAGAAGAACACTTTCGATTAAGGCTAATCACTAGGTTCTAAGTATTCAAACTTAGCATATAGTAACAACAAATTTTATATGATAAAATTATAAAAGCTTATCACAGTGAACTCAAAGGAGATGGTGGGGGAAGCGACGACAAACCCGATTAAGATCTCTTGCTTCTGTCATCCTGAATTGTCACGAGCACTATTGTACTTAGTCAGTAGAGATAGACGACCCAATCTAACTGAAGAATCCTTGTCAGCAACCATGAGTTGCTTTGTACAAGAGAATTTTGTAGACCCAGGGTGAATGTTTGTCTAAAGAGACTTATCTAAGTCGAACATTTCTTACAGAGAGTTTGATATCTTATGATTTAATACACAATATGACAGTCTGTCATTGAGGAACATGTGGGCTACAGCTGTGATCGTAATATAGTAGTATCATTTGGTGGCAAGTCATCCGGTCAGAGAGCTTTGGCCATAACTATTTCTTTGTTGTATCATTTGATGGCAAAACCAGAACAAAGGGCCCCGACACATTCTTACTGACATTTCGTACGTGCTCATGCGGTCTATTTTGCCATCGTAGGTCGTTTTGGTTACTTTGTCTACAATTGAGGTGATTCAAATTTGATTCTTCGTGGTTTCTCCATTCTATCTTGAATGTTTGCTTTTTAGGCGACTTCGATGCTTTGAACATGTTATAGTATTTATTGTTTGCCCATCTGTCTTATGTCCGATCAATTATTCTTGCGAAATATATATGAGGGTCAACTAATTAGAGTAAACTAGTCTTTATTTAATAAAACACTTATTCAATTTGAAATTTTATTATTAAAAATATATATTATAATCTTTTATTAATTATCACTTACAATGAATGTATATAAACTTGTAAATATTTAAATTTTTGTTATTTAATTATCACAACTTGACTAATAATCTATTTTATTGTTTATATTTTCTTTTTGTTTTATTAAAGCAATTTACTTTCATAATCAAACTTTTTTTTTTAATTTCTAAACTATTCATCAATATCTAAATTATAAATCTTTAAAAATATCTAAAATGCATACTATACATAATAACATAAAATTTAATAAATTACCCCTTGCCCACATGTAACCCAACTCCCATGATCACTATTCTTGTTTCACCCTTCCCTCATTTTCCAGAATCCGAAATCTCAACTACTTGATCTTGTCTCGCTCATGGACACAAGTGCTCGACCTTAACTTGTTGTCGCCTTTGCTAGATTGTCTGACATCCTCACCCTTGTCCTCACAAATTGTCCCGGACGCTCATCAATTCTCTTCACACACCAAGAGTGACACACTTCCTCCCCTTTATGTCAACGCGTGCTTCTTCCCCTCTGCTTTGACACAATGTGTTGTGATGTTTTGTTGTCTCCCTCAAGCACACTTGCGTTCGGAACCAGGATCGTAGTTGCCCTCGTCTTCATTATCACATGTATGGGAAAGCCTTTTTTCGATCGCCTTGCCTCCTCTTGCAAGAACTCGATTGGCTTCACAAACGTGCTTGAAGTCTTCGTCCACTCTCCTACACTAGCTAGAGTTGCCGAACAAAACCCTTGAGCATTTGAATCGAGCCACAAGTGTAAATTGCTTGTACTTTCTTTTCCAAATTCTTTTGGTCTCATCTTAAATGTTGTAAGAGCCCTCTCCTGCTCGATACAGTTCTCTTCTGTTAGATATGACTCTCTCCTACTCAATAAGACTCCTCTGATGTAAAGGAGGCTTTAAGAAGAGAAATAATATCGAGAATTGCAATCCCCCCACTTACAAAAAATTTTACTTTAAAATTTATAAATCTTCTACAAGCCTCTTCTTATTAAGCGGGTAAAACATGAATTATCTATAAATTTCATGAAGAAGTCTAGAGCTTATTTATTAAGATGAAAGTGTACATTGGAAAACAAAGATATGTTACAAGATTAGTCAACTAACACCCCCTGTCATTTGTAATAGGATAATATAACAAGGATAACATCACATCTAAACTAAAGTATCATAACTAAAATAACACACACCTACTCTAACAGAAGTACACAAACATCCTTATCATGTGCAAGAAAACATAACACTAATCAGCACATATTATGATCAACATCAACTGCGGTAGGTTCTTCAGGGTCACTATGTGTAAGGGCATAAACTCGAAGTTGTCTTGGTTGATCTTGAGTAGGAGTTGAAGTTGTTGACTCCATCGCGTGTCAATATGCATTCTTCTGTGAATGATCTCCACTTGGTTTATGTTCTTCAGAGGTCTTTTGGCCAAGTGAAAGGCAATATCTAGTTTTGTGACCAGACTGACGACGCTAGTAGCATATGTTGGAGCCCATCAAACATTCACCCTTATGATGTAACATTTAATAATTATAAGAAAATATGTTTATGAGTCATGCAATGAAATCATGAGAGTAATAAAACATGCACTTTCAAATTATATTATTATTGAGGCATTAATTTGAAAGATTTATTATACTCATTAGTTTTTTTGCCGTGGAAGATTCATTATATTCATCATACTCTAGCTCTCTGTATGAGCCCGACAAATACCTTCAGAATTTTAGGATCACTCTTTCCCCGCTCTTTCCCAGAAGTTCCAATAATTTACCTCCCGCATTATCTCGTTCTCCTGACATTTTAAACCACAAGAATCCAAATCTAGATCTTCTTCCTTTATGTGATTCACTTTGTCTTAGCCCACAAAGTTGCAACTCCTCTGTCCCGCACAAAAAACCACAATCACTTGGAACCTTCGCCTCCCTGCCATCGAGTGCAACTCTAGAAACAAAGTGCTACTTCGCTGTCTTCCTCAATCCCAAGTCGGACGCAATACTGCAACAGCCATACATCCATGTGTCGCGATCCAACACGCCAAAGCCGAAACCTCTATTAACTCTAATTGAGGCTGATTTGCGAGGACCAAGAGGAAAAACTTTGGGTCTCTTCACACCGATCTGGTTCTGTGTACGCTGATCCTAACTGGATCGAGGGATTTACCAGTACTTCGCAAGGAACACGATCGAAGGAAGAGGAAAATAGGAATTTCACATTTATTTGTGTTGTTCCCTACTGGTTCAATCGAGGAGAGTGATGGCCCAAAACTTACCGCGAAGTAAGTCAATCAGTCAATGATACAAGTATACATGTCAAATTATAATGCAATTAATGAGTACCTTGTATCGATCCCATAAGGAAAGAGCTAAGAAATATTCTGAATGAAAAATTTTTAGTTTACTAAACATCTAAACCTAGTTCAGTGTGATCAAAGACAAGAGATGGAGTTTCTAAAATCTTACTCAAAAATAGAAAAAAATTAACTAGGTTAAAAAATAAAGGAAAACAATAAGCAAATAACCTTTACAATTCTTCGAAAGTGATGAGACTTGTTTCTCTGTGATTTAGGAATTATGGTGCTTTGTGGTATTCCTAATCTTTCCCCTACATGATAGTTTTCAACGGGGATAAAAAGTTCCTATATCTAGGCTTAGGTAAAAAAAAAAAGACTAAAGTTCATGAAGTTTCATTAATCCCCATGACATTCCGTAGGATTATTCCAATCCCCTTTTTAATTTGCAAAATCCTGATAGAATATGCCCATTTTTACCTGGATTTTGTGGTTAACCATTTAATTCTTCTACGCAACGGACAGAAGTCGTAGATCACAAAATATTTTAACATTCTAATTGTTCAGATCAGAAGTACATGAAATTCGATGGTTAATACAACATAGACATAAAAGCTCAAAAAAAATTTTACTTGGGAAAACAAATCGAGAAAACATAAACTACAATTCTTTCATCATACAGATGCGAGAAAAAACTTAGCCACTCATGCTAGAAAGAACGATGAAAATCAAATCCATAGAAACCATTACTGCAAGGAAGAACATAAAAATAATTTGTTTCTTCTTTTAGAGCAGCAGATCTTTCTCTCTCTCTTACAATCTCCTATCAAAGTAAATATCAAAGTAAATAAGAAATACGGAAGAACAATGGAAACGATATAGCCCTTAGAACCTCAACCTCAATCAAAGAAGACTCCAATCCCTCAAACTTTGTCTCCAGCCGTTTCTAATGGTTCAAGCCTCCTCCAAAGATGTCCAAGACCTCTTTTTATAACCAAATTCTCATATTTGGCAAGAAATTTCTTTCTTAAAATATTTCCCGCTTCGATGGCATGATCACGCTGAAATCCGGCATTGTCACACCCGTGATCTAAATTGGGCGGCATGGTCACCGTGATCCAGTGTGATTACATTGAGCCTTTGAAAGAGCGACGCGGTTGCATTGAGCCATTGAAAGAGCGGCGTGGTCACGCCCCGATTTGAGCATGTTGGTCACGACGCTACAACAATACTATGACTTGGTCACACTTAGTCTATGAGTGGTCATGCCAGTTCTGACGACTTTTTTCTTAGTTTTTCTGATTCTGAAATACACGTACGATCACCTGTAACTTGCATATCACCATGAAAAATCTTTCACACTTGTAAATCCATGATAAGTAAGGTAAAATAACAAGTGAAATGTTGGAATAAAAGTGGGTGCAATCATGTAAAATTGACTCATGTCACAGAAACGGGAGTTTTGGGTCACTATGCACCGATCCCATCTGGTCAACCAAGGAGGAGAGGCAGCTAAGGCTTTGATACCATAAAGAATTAATTGTTTTGAAAAGTTATCCATTTCTTTAATAGCTTGGGCTTATGTAGAGCCTTCGAAGATCTGCAAATAAATCCCTAAACTTTTTTTATTTACAAATAGGACCCTACAGTAGATACAAATCTCAACACTAATTGAAAGGGTTGAAACATTTATGTCCTAACTTATTTTATGTTAAACAAATTGAATGAATGAGTCATACTTTTAAACGTTATTGCAAATTTAAATAGGTTATAAAATTATTTATCATAGTATTTAAGGACTACTAATCAAGTTATAATATTTACGAAAAAATGATCCCTCCAATTTACTCAATTCATAGTCAGTTTGACTTTATAATAAAGCTCAGCGTATTCTATTTTGAAAGATTGGGTTCATTTTCCCAAAAAATCGGAGTAAAAGAATTTGCTTAGAACATGAGGTTACATAATTGTAACTTGAATTCTTTTGAAATTTTGCATGCTTTTGTACCATAATATAGGAGCTTTTAGAAAGCTTCAAAGAAGGTATTTGCCCAAAATTAGAGATCTAAGAAAATTGATCAAACACCTGGTTGAAATTTTTTTTTATAAAAAGTGGATTCAAATTTTAATCAAATTCTTAGCATATAGTTTGGCCCTAGATTCTATAAGTGCTTTGAAGGAGTCCAAACATTGAATTTTGTTGAGCCTAGAGGGATATTTAAAATGTGGCTTTTGGACAAAACTTTAGAATTCATTTATTTAGATATAGCATAATCATCCCATAAGGCTTATCATAACTATTTGTGCTCAGCATTCATTTAAATATATCATATTTTGCAAATTGGAAATTGCTTTTAGGATGCCTTTTCTTTTTTATGAAAATAGGAAAAATGAAAACATTAGTTTTATTCTTAATCAACATAGTAGGAAGATGAACATATATGATCAAATTAAACAAAGCCATTATTGATTAATCTTTATAGGTGGTGAGATGACATTAAATTGATATCAAAATCTGGTAAACTTTACCAAAATGAACTATAGGCAGCTACTATGTTAATTATGCTCTATGCAGGACATTATTGGAAGAATTGTGTGTGTTCCTCTGAGACGGGCCAATGATATCATTGGGGCCACCACAGAAGAACTAGTGATGAAAGCAAGAAAAACTTCTGCGGCTTGAGCTGAAGTTGCCAGGTTTTATTTTTCTTCCCTTTTATGCTTCTCCTATGCTTATACAACCAAAATGATATATTTTCAGGTTTTCGGTTAACTGTGTCAGGCTTATGAATTTGATGCATAGGTCCTCCAGAATGGCTTTAGCTTTTCTTTTCTTTCCTAAATTCTTTCATTAAATGCCTTGTAATAATACATTATTTCCTTTTCTATGTCTCTTGTGCTCTTCACATTCTTTTATTTACTGTTTTAAATGAGCTTTCATGTATAGTCTATAATGATGTCACCTTGCTACTGTCATAAATAAAACACAAATTAAAATTATACTTTTAGCACGTAAAATTTAGTTTATTTTCAATCAAAACACTAATAAAATAAAATAAAATAAATAATCAATAAGAAATAATAGTGATTTGAAATGGGCACCAAGAAACAAATCCATGCATTTCTAAAAGCAAAAGGATATGACTAATTGGTAGTGAACATTGAAAAGATTTAATTAGTTGTAATATGGTTTCCTAATCAAGAGTATGAACAGGAGAATAAGTAGCATAATCAAAAGGTTTCGACTAAAATTGAATTGAATTGCATCAAAAAAGATTAATCAGTCTAAGAAAGATTTGCGTTAAGAAAATATGATAGATAAAATATTACTACAATATATATATATATATATATATATATAATCTCTCTATATATATATATGATTGATATTTTCAATCAAAGTACTATGATTACGTTTAAAAGAAAGCCTAGTTAAGAGTATATAACTAAGTTAAAGATTGTGTCAATGTATCAATAATAGTGATGTATGTAGATGTTATAAATAAGGTGGACCAAAATGACCTTTAAATTTCTCCTTAGGTGTTATTACATTCAATGTTATTTGGATCTAGAGAGATCTGGAATGTTGGGGCGGAACTAGGTTTTGCCTAGGGTGAGTAATTTACTCCATAGAATTTATAGTTTTTTTTTATATAAATAGTAAATTTTATATTTTTTTTTCTTATGTATTAAAAGCAATTTAGTAATTTAGCTTCATCTTGATATATTTATTTTGCCCAACACCTTAAGAAAAATGGACATTTGGTGATTTTGCCCACCTTAAGAAATAATCTTGGTTTCACCCTTGCTGTGATGAATTATCTTGTAGGTGCTATGTAAGCTAATTAAGCAGTATGGTTGTGGATTTTTTTTTTCAAGGGTATCCACCATAAATTTTGAATGATTTTATTAAATGATCAAAAAAGTCATTTGAAAAATGCCACCTTAGAGGAAGGAAATATTATCTTGAACTAGACCTAATAATTATGATAATAAAAATTTTTAAGATTTATGGGTCTACGTGAAAAGGGAATTTTTCCTATCTTACGAGTGTAAGATAAAGTTTATTTTATTCTGAGGTCTGATATCTGTACAAAGGCTATGAACTCTAGAGAAAACTCTCAATTAAAGTATTGACTTATATTATTTAGATTGCAAGGTCGGGCTTTTCAAAGTTAGAGTTTTAAAAGGTGATGAATGGATCTAAGTTTAGAATTTTGGAAAGATTGTGTTCAAATAATGAGACTGATAGTTCAATGACAGTGCATTATAGAAAAGCCTAGAAAAATGGATTTGACTATTCTAGGGATGGAGGCCCGATCCACATGTGATGTGTGAACAAAGAAAGTTGTGTACCATAGTCAATAGCTAAGTATGGATAGAGGGAATGGAATACATATGGTGAGCTACAATAATGGTTAAAGAACCTAACATAGCCAGGTTTAGAGATAATTGAGCATGCCATGACGTTGTTAAAACTTCATAGAGACCTTTAGGGCCCTGGCCCATAAATGGACCTTTATGAGCCTCTAAAATGTCTTTCAGGCCATGACCAATTGCTAAATGATGATGTGCAATATCACTCAACCAAAGACCCCTTGTTATTGGATCTAATCCTCGACGAAAACTCAGAAATTCCGCATAGTTTTCCCAATTCAAGTCATATGTAGGGTTTCCTAGAAGATTCAAAATGAATGATTATTGAGGGGTTTTAAATTAATTAAGGTCATTATAAAATCAAAGGATTTGAGATGGGTTGGATGTGTTTCATTTGAAAGGTTGTTGTGAAGGGCTAGGTTTGAAAGATTGATTTTGAAAAGTTTAAAAAGATTCATAAACTAAAGTGAATAAAATTTGGGAATTCTAGATGGATGTAAAACCCTAATTTTGATTTAAGCCTAAGATCTATGAATAATTTAAATAGGTAGACCAACCTAAAATTTGAGAATAACGCCCATGATTAAGATGCTCGTGGTTTTCCATCTTCCCGGATGTATTGGTGTCATTCAACTATTAACCAAACTTATAACCAAAAATCTTCATTTAATGTCATAAAAATGACTTGTGGAGAGTTTCTTTGCTAATGTGGTTAGAGTTGCCTTTGTCTGTAACCATGAGTTACTTCATCCCAGAACACCTACATAGTTTTAGGGGGTAAGACTATTTGTTTTATAGTCATAGTCCTTACCACTAGCTATCGTACCTAGTAGTCTAACCTAGGCTTTTAAACTGGACTAATCAAGGGTATGTGTGATCCTCAGTTTTGTTTCTACGTTGATATTTATAGTTGATCTACCTAGGTGATAGTTTCTGTGATTTAAGTTAGTTTATTTTAGATTTTTATTTGGGGTTTGATATTTAATGGGTAATTTGTTTCAACTCATATGTTTGTTAGTCAATGCGATAATCATGGTTTTCCTTGGTTTAATATTTTGCATTTGGTTTTCTATGTTAGTGTTATTTATTCACTTTTATCCTCAAGTTCACTTAAGGTGAAGTTTCATGTTAAAGTTCATGTGTCATTTGCAAGCTTATGAGACTAACATCTTTTAAAGATTTTTAAATTTTAAATTGGTTTATTTGTTTGAGTTTTATTATAGAATTTTGAAGTGTTTAAGTTTTTTTTATAAATATTATTCAGCTTAAAATTTTTTTTAACTCCTTTTCATTTATTTATTTTTTTGTTTAAGATGTGTTGATATTTAAATGCTTTAATATTTCAAGTAAATTTGTTCAAGTGTTTAGGTTGTTTTGCGTTATTTAGTTATTTTTGCTTAAATATTTAGGTTATCTTACTTAAGTATTTAAGTTCTTATAATTTAATTTAAGTGTTTTCAAATTAAGGGTCTGTTTGGCGCAGCTGTTGATTATTTATAATCTGCTGATAAGCAGATTATTCTGATAATCTAATAATCTACAGATTATCAGAATAAGCTGGCTTGCTATCTGGGGGAGCTTATTTAGAATAACTTTTTGATAGATGTTGTTGGATAAATGATCAGGTTGCCCCTGTTGGGCGAAGCGGGTGGGATAAATGAAGAATTTCTTAGAAATTTATTAAATAACTTAAAATTTTGATATATTTTTATTCATTAATCAAACATTAAGTAATTACATACAAATTTATCTATTATAATTAAATTGATGATATACAAATTAATTATTGATTCTTAAATTAATTATAATTAAAATTTTGATATAATTAATTATAAATTCTTAAAATTATGATATAATTAATTATGATATATAAAGTTATTTTCTCAAAACTCCCCATCTTATGTCACTCCCCCTCCCTGTTTCGTGAATGAATTTTCACATGCAGTCGCCATTAGAGTGAGCTGGGAAGGCAACGACGGGATCGCGGTTTACAGTGACTACCAAAACTACTGTCTCTCTCACTTCCGATCCGCTCCTACCAGAAACTAGAAACTATCGAGCATCGAGGAAGGTAAGTCTGTTTGCGCCATTCAGGAAACCAAAACTTCCTCTTCGCTTGGTGAGAGGGTCACCTCGTGCCCAAGAGACGAAGGAATCAGCTAGGGCGAGGGCGAGGGGGCACCGAAGGAATTTTTCATGCAAACGCGGGAAGCAGACGTAGGATGCTGCTCCTTCCCCGCTTTGCCTTCTATTAAAGAAATCTTGTAAGTGCGTCTAAGCGGTAGCAATAATCTGCGCCGAACGTATTTTTTTCAAACACCTCTATGGTGTTTTCATACTGCCACCGCACCCCAATAAGCTACCCCAAACGGGCCCTAAGATGTTAAGGTTGCTTTTCAAATGTTTTAAATAATTTTTGAAATTAAGATTATTTCAAAATCCTTAAATTATTTTTAAAAAAAATTATTTGACGTTTAAGAGGTTTTAAATGTCTTTTAAAACGCTGTAAAAACTTATTTCTTAAAGTTTTTAAAATTATTTGAAATTGTTTAAAATTGTTTGAAACTATTTTAAATCTTTTCTAAGTATATTTATACATTTTTATTTCTTAAATGTTTTAAAGTTATTTTTAAATGGTTTTATTTTATTTTAAATCATTCACAATTTATTTTAAAACTTTAAATTAATTTTTTAGCATGAAATTGTTTTAAATCATTTATAAATGTTTTAAATTAATTTTAACTTCTTTTTAAATTGTTTTAAAATTATTTTAAAATTATTTTTTAAGATTATTTTAAATTATTTTAAAATTGTTTTAATTTTTTTTTAAATATTTTAATTCTTTTAAATTAATATTTAAATTATTATGTCAAATTATTTTAAATTCTTTTTATATGGTTCGAATTAAAATTTAAAATGTTTTAAAATTGTTTTTAAAATTATTTAAATCATTTTCAAATTATTTCTACATCATTTAAATTATTTTAAAAAATAGTTTTAAATATTTTTAAATTATTTAAATTGTATAAAAGGCTTTTTAAATTAGTTTTAAGTTATCTTTTAAATTGCTTAAATTATTTGAATTAATTTTTAATTAGTTTTAAAATATTTTAAACTTATTTAAACTATTTTAAATTATCTTTAAATTAGTTTTAAATTATTTCTTGAATTGGTTTTAATTTGTTTCAAATTATTTAAATTAATTTTTAAATTACTTTTAAATTTTCTTAAATACTTTTACAATTATTTTTAAATTTTTTGAATTGTTTTTTTAAAATAGTTTTAATTTGTAAAAAAATTCTTTAAAAATTACTTAAATTGTATTAAGAATAGCTTTTCATTGTTTTTAAATTCTTTTTAAATTATTCATAAATTGTTTTAATTGTTTTCAAATTAGTTTTAATTCAAAATTCATTTTTAAATCAATTTTAGATCACTTTTAATTGTTTTAAGTTATTTTAAGATTTTGTAGGTTATGTTAATTTGTTTTAAATTTCTTTTTAAATTGTTTTTATGTTCTTGTTTTAAAGATTGTTTTAGATTATTTTTAAATTATTTTATGTTATATTTAATTTTTTTTAAATTTGGTTTGAAAGTTTATTTTATATTATTATTATTTAAAAATTTAAATTAAATTATTTTTTGTTATTTTACATATTATTTTTTAGAAGCGTTTTAAATCACTTTTTAAGTTCTTTTCAAAGTTTTTTTTTTAGAAAAAGGGATTTTAAACACATAAGATTACAAAATGAAATCCTTTTTTACTATTATTATTATTTTTTTTTTGGATAAGGAGAACCTACATGTGAGAGGTTCATCATTTTCCCTTTTTTATTCTATTTATTGTCATACATATATTTTCTTAAAGTGGGAACTATACATGTAAGTTCTAATATATATATGCACATAGGGAAACCTACCCACTTTTTGATCACATAAGCACATGAATAAGACTACACATGGGAATTATAATCACATCAACACGTGACTAAGCTAGCGTTCTATAAACACAAAATTAAGCCAACACATTGGAATTCTAATCTCATAAACACGTGATTAAGCATACACATGAATATAAAAGTATGCATATGGAAGTTAATATTTCACTCAACATATGAATCATACCAAATCATAGAAACTAATATTTAGATATGCAATCAAACTAATTTCTCCAAGGCCTAATGTATATACACTTCCAAACAAGGCAAGAATGGAAGAGAGGGGAGACATGGTGGTTTGATAAAAGAGGACAGGTAGAATGAGAGGTTGGTGTAGTGATTGTGCTAAGTGAGGTAGAATATAGTGTGATATAATGGAGGAAAATTACAATGCAGAAGAACTGAGTAGAATATAACAGCAAGAAGGAGAGTGACTTGCAGTGGAAAAATACGCAAACTGAGCACCAACGATGAGACCAATGATGAGAAGGGAGAGGGAGGAGAAGAGTGAGGAAGAGTCAGTGAGTGGCCAAGAGTCCCCTGTGTGTTTATGAGGAGGGGGGATATTATAGGGAGTGAAGTATCAGTGGCCGAAAAGGTGCATTGTTTCACTCCTGAAAATGAACATGAGTCATGGATCACCAGGAGTGCGGGTGCGCCGCTAGGTGGCACAAGGGTGCCACCCGCTCCCCACGCTGCCTTGTGGCTCTAATGCACCCAACGTAACCAATGCATGTGCGTCACTTCATAGTGCATGAGCATGTTGACCTCATTTTTGGCGAGGTCTAGTATCTTCTCTAGGAGCCTAGGGTCTAACCATAGGGCTTTCCTATTGACTATCTTAGAGAATTAGTTATGGAATAAACCCCATAAAAATTCTAGCCACTTCATTACTCTTTTTGAAATTTCACATGTGTGGTTTTGACCTCTAGCACTTAGAATATTGGAACCAACATGAGAAACTTAAAATTGAGTCCCCATAGGATTTTTAAGCCTTAGGCACCCTCTTTGATCTTGGGTGACTAGAGCTTGGTCTGGTTCACACAAACACTTGAAATCACTTACCCTTGACTTACCCCTTTGCTCCTTTTAGAAGCTAACATGGGTGGACCCAAGCCCTTAACCTTGGCTAAAATGGTTAGAACCAACATATGAAAGCTTCCTATGGTTTGCATGCTCTCCACCCTGAACCCTAAATCCACCAAAGTCCTGATTTTACCCATAATCCCCAAAATTTGCCAAAAACTCCAAATTTATTCCAAACTTCATCTAAACCAATCATAACGAACCAATTTCTTCATTTTGACCCAAAATTCTTCAAATTCCTCAAATTTGCCAAAATTACCAAAATACCCCTCATGCCCCAAAAAGCCTCAAAATATCCAAATTCACTCTAAATGTCCCCAAAATCAATTTGAACCACCATATGTTTCCAATTGTGTCCAAATCCACCAAAATTGGCTAAAATCCCCAAACTGCTCCTAATTTCCTAAGATCCCCAAATCACCCCTAATTTCCACCAAGTTGATTTCAAACTCCCCCAATTTCAAAATCACATTAAGTTTCATCATGTATAAAGCAAATTTGAATCAAATCCAAATCCAATTTAATTAGCCTATGGGTAATTTCAAAATAAAATCCATCACAAGCATTTTTTTAAAAAAGTGCCCATTTGCATAAACAGTTTTCAAAAGCCCATGGCATCAATTTTAAAAGCCCAATTTAAGCTCACATGACAAAGAATGAATTCTTCATCTCATAGCATTTAAACCACTTAACCATGGCATCATACCACGCCTAATCATGCATACTTGAATTTTTACCAAAATCGGGCATGTTAACCTTTCTCATTTATAGTTCATAAAATTCAAAATTCTTTCGGCATGAAATTCCCACATGGCATCATACATGATATGAAATGCCTCATGGAGCCTCCATGGCCATCATATACTCAAAATTTTCCAAATATGGCAAGTGGAAGTGAACACTCCCTTTTCCCTCTCCATTTGGATTTACCCTTTACATGCAAAGTCTAACCTGGTATTATGCCCCAAACTAGCCATCATGTTTCATCCAAACTTCCCTGGGGGGTCAGGCCAAGCATCCTAGCCATTTAGGACCAAGCTTAGCCACTTGACCAAGAGGTTAAACCCAAACCAAGCCCACTTAGCCTAAACCCCAATTTTCCCTTGGATCTTCACCATGAGCTTACCTAAAACAAAATTGAGCTGACCACTCAGTCCCTCCGACTTCCCTTAGCTCAAAGGTGACCTGACCCTGGCCGGTTGACCATCTCAGCCACCAGAAAATGCCATGCCCGAGAGGTCCCAAATGGTTTAAACCCAAAATTGGGACTCCCTGAGCTGGCTCACACCAATTGGGCATTGGAACCTTTCCTCCCTCTACTTAAGCGGCTCCCCTGCCACCATGGCATACTCTGATGGCATCCATGGCCTCCTCTATAAATAGGAGACCCCCACGGCCGAAGTATGAAGTATGATCAAACCTTAACGAAACTCTGCTAAATTTTCACCAGACCACTTTGCAACTCTGAGGGGCAAATCCCCACCACTTTCCAACCCTAATTCCCACTGATTAGCTTCTTTTTCAAGCTAAAAAATTAGGGCTTTTCACTGTCATCTTTGAAACTCATCAATTCCACAAATTAATGTGCTCTTGAGCTTCACCAGAGCAAGAGAGGAAGTTTCTCTCTACACCATACATAGACCAAGGCCACACCATCCTTTGATCGAACTGTTAGCTAGACCTCATCTCAGAGGAAGGTGACACTTCAAGGATTTTCATTAGACTCCACTGAAGCTTCTGCAAGCATCCAATTGAGGCTACACCTCTTGGATGAAGGTCTGAATTCAAATACCTAATTTTGCTTTCAATTTTTGCCTTTTGTGAAACAAACTGAAAATCTAGGATGTGCTAGTCATATAGATATGCGCGTCTTGATTAGATGAATGTGTAGGAACAAACTCTGCATGATTTAGTTGATAATATAGGGAGAAATTAAGTTTATAAAATGGAAGGTTTACAAGTCAAGTCATTTGAGGATGATGACCAAGAGCCTTATGATCGTGCATGTATCGGTCCGACAACTCAGATCTCGCTGGAAGAAGAAGCGTTTCATGAATGCGGAGCGGCGTGGCAGCTGACGAGGATGATGGCGTCGAATCAGAGCACACAACGTGGATAAGTAGAAAAATAGGGCATTTTTTATTTAAAAAAATTCCTAAAATTTAAAAAATAACTTGGTGTAGAAAAATCATAAAAATGAAATAAAAATACCCTGATGCTGAACATAGAAGAATATTATGGACTAAAAATTAAAATCAGTTTTCATATATTTTAAATTTAATTAATTAAATATTCCAGAGCTTTTTTTAATTTTATTTAATTAAATATTAATCACCATAACTTGAAGTTTAGGGGGTTTATTCTCCATATGATTAGGAGTGTTCTCTAATTTTTCCAAAGTCAGAGAACACCCCTAACTCTAAAAGCCCCAATTTTCAAAGTTAAATCACCCCTTTTGCTTAAAATAATTATATAAATTAAAATATAAATTAAAAAAAATGTAAGGCTTACTTTGGTAGGTTAAGTGTGGTTAGCAAACCTTAGGAAAAATATGAAATGAGTTTGAATAATTATGTGTATTATCTTAGATAATTAAGTCATTAATAACAATAAATAATTAAGAAAATAAAATATAATTCAATAAATCACAAAATTTGATCCACAATGAAGATAATAAACATATTAAGCTGCTGTAAAAATATAAAATTCATTTGAAATGTGTTTAATATCAAAGTCTATTTTTCAAAATAAATGGGATTTTTGCTCCAAAATAATTAAAATAAATAAAATATAATTAAGAAGATTATGAAAAGTGGTTTAGAGTGATCCTTGTGTCCAGGGACACTCAAGAAAAATAAAATTGGTGTTTAAATAAATATTTCATTTTTTGAGCTAATTTTTAATTTAAAAATAACTAAAAAAAAATAAAAAATACAACAATACAAAAATGCACCAAAATGTCGTAAATTGTTCCTTGGTCGCTTGGGACCATTTAAAATATTTTTCTTAATTTTTTAAATAAATTTATGTATTTTTAAATGCTAGAAATATATTTTCCTTAATTTTGCATTAAAATAATTACAATAAATAAAAAAAAATTCATAAAAATGAAAAATTAGTTTCTCTAAGTTCTTTGAACTCATGAAGACTAAAGAAAAATAAAAATAATAATTTTGGAAATTAAATTATATTTTCTATTTATTTAATCTCTTAAATCAATAAATAATTATAATAATTGAAATATAACTAAAAAAATTATGAAATTTGGCCTAAGCGGTCCTCCAACTTAGGTGAACCTCCAATAATTTCCATAAAGACATAAAATTTACTTTGATTAATCAAATATATTAACATTGAGAATTTCTATTTCTGAGTAAAAATAGTCATAAAAATTAAATAAAATCAAAATATCATAATTTCACCCCTGATATTTTAACTGACCCATGAGTGGGGCACCAAAAAAATTTTAAATTCATTTGCGTTGAATTTATTAAATTATGAAGTGGAAAGCCTTGAGGTTAAAATGGTAATTATGGGATTTCGATGCCCTAACTAAAATTTAGGTTAACTCAAAGTGTAAATGGGTTTTTGGATCATAATGAACTCCTTTAGATGTTTGAACATAAGGGCTAAGAGATGGAAATCAAGTTGTCACTTTTCTACAAGAAGGGTAAAATTGTAATTTTCCTAAATTATCGTGATGTGGAGGTTAATCTAATTGGATTATCCTAAGGTAGTGGGCTTGATCTAGGAAGATGACAACTTACTCATTTAAAGCCCACCTAATGGGTGATTAATGCAATCTTTCAATGAGAATTAAATCCACTTAATTCAACATGTTTGATTATTGAAATCTACCATGAAAATTTAACTTGAGGGCCTCGTAATGAATTAGGCCTGATTTAAATTTGGCTAGTGAGGCTTAGAAAAGAGAAACTAAATTAATCATGGATATTTCTAAAACACTGTAAGCCCCATTCTAATCATGAGCACAAGATCTTTAGTAATTCAACTTGCTTTTGTGGGCATCCACTTACATAACTTTTAAATTGAAAGTCAAGTGAATGTCTAAGTACCCCGCTTATGGGATAATTACATCAAGGTTCATTGAGCATGGGATAACTTAATCACCATAAAATCTAAATTTAACTTAAAATGATCAATTTAAAAACTTAATAAGTTCCAATGAACTTGAAACTATTCAAGGGGTTTTAAAAGTTGTTTAGGGTTATGCCTCGGGACCCGATAATTCACTTAAATCAATAAAAATGCCCTACACTACTTATCCTACATTTATTGACCCAATGATCAAGGATTTGAGTCTTCTCTAAGGCATTTAAATCATTGTGAGCAACTAGGGAATTTTTTTTCCACATATGGATCATCGAGCTTGTGTAAGTCTGAGGTCTAGGTGGCTAGTTTGATGACGAAAATGCTAATGTGTGCTAAATAAGGGATACAAAGTGGGGTTTAGAATACTATCTTCTATCTCATGGACCTTCAATAAGGGATAGGATAAGGACAGATGATACTATTTGCCAACTCTTGATGAGATCATTACTTGCAACAGTCTTAGGTTGCTTGTAATCCTAGCTCAATTAGAGTAATTAACTTGTGGAATATAATACTCTACAAAGTATTTACAAAAATAAAACTTCTTTTGCTTGTTAAATTAAACTCTATATGCATGAAAACTAATTTAAAATGAAAATTTATTAAGGTCCACGGTTAATCACTTAGATCGAGGTTAGGACTGCCTTCCTTAGATTATCGGGTTGGTAGCTCTTACTCAAGGTTGGGAAGCACACAATCCAATTCTGAGTCCCTCACCTTTACCAACGTCTTACACCTAGTCCTAGACTTTCATATGTGACTAAGAGTTTTCTTTTACTTATTTGCAGTTTCTTACAACTCGTTTTTAGAATTTTCCCATACTGATGTTCCTATTTACTTTCCTGTGTTTTATTTAAATTTTATGCAAATATATTATGCTTTATGAGACTAACTATGCAGCTGTAGCAGAGCTCTAAGTACGCATTTACATTTTATGCATTGAAAATTTACTTATCTACCTTACAAACTTTTCTACCTGCATTTATTTACTTTATATGCAAAACTAAATCAAAATTGAAAAGCAACAAAACACATTTTCAAAATTAAATCTACACTTTCAAAATAATGAAAGAACATAATACACTACTTTTGGGTTTACGAGGATTTCTCAGATGAGGTAACCTATGGTTGCTAATGGGAGTTCTCTAGTTTAAATGAGCATAACAACTCGTTTAGACTAAGTAAATTCAAGAGAAAATAGTGGTGTCGGAATGAGGGAATCGTAGGATCCAAATCGGTATCGCTCTAATTGAATTAAGATCCACCCTAAAGAAAATTGAAAAAAAAAACAACAAAAGTTGTCTCTTAAACAGTAAAACTATAAAGCCTTAAACCTGGAGTCGTCACAGCAATGAGCTTGGAGCTAACAATGTGAAAAGCATGATAAGAATGTACAGAAGAACAACTTCGAGAGAGCAAAAGGGTCAATAATAGCAAACCTTCCTTAGAATTCAATAGTAAGTCATAGGATTTCGAGGTAGTTTATCTAGTTCGACATAAATCCTCAACTTACCTTTAGGTCGTTGCACAACCATGTTGTACAATATAAGCCCTAACTCGCTTTAAGCTCTGAGATTGTCGTTCGTTATGACATAAACCCTTCTATATTCCAAGCTATTTGTATAACTGTGTCGTGTAAGTGTAAGCCTTATATAATAAAATTGGCAGGATTAAACATCTAATATTATTTTCTCAAAATTGAAACAAAATCATATGATAGCTTGGGAAGACACCGAGGTTCTCCTTAGGATCCGTGGCATCCCCTAGTTTTCTCTCTTTGGATTCCAAAAATAATTATTCCTATTTGATCTTTCCCATTTGATATTCCTTTGTCTAACCTTGAAAACCCTAAAGTTTGAGATTCATGAAAACAAGTACCTCTGATCTAAATCGAGAGTTTTATTAGGTGACTTCGGTCATTTAAGATGTAATTAACTATATGAGCTTGGTCTTATAGAAAACTTTGGAACCCAACTTAATTTAAAATCTATCTAATCTTTCATATTAGATTAAAGAACTTGTTAATCAACATAAAGGTTTTGCAGACTAAAATGGATATCATAAATTATTTAGTTTACTTAATCAAGTCTTACTATCAAGTAATGTGTCTATTCCTCAAGATTGGTACTTCACTTGTGGTATTGCACTCGTCTATTTAAACAATTGCATGTATGAGATATGTTCGGTCTCGTATTTTCAAAAATTAATATATATATATATTAAATATCATCTTCCCATGTTGACGACCAATAATTTTTGGCGACTCCACCTGGGAAATGTTTTCCTCTCCATTTTGATAAGAAGGTTTTGTCTTCATACATTGGTAATGTATCCATGTCCCTCATTGTCCAGATTACCCTTCTTTTGTTGGCTTGATTTGTCCATTTATTTCTTGAAAAAGTATTGTCGACTCTTTTCGATTCTAGGACTGTCTGTTTAACCATCCTTAAACATAGGGGTTCAAGAATCTTTAAGGCTTTCCTTACTGTGTGGGGTTGGACCCCCAATAGGTGTGTGGTAAACTAGTTTCACTTGGGCGAAGTGCATTTTGAAGTTGGTCCCGAACTAGGTCCTAAACTTCACATTTTACCTTATGTCTTTTGGGTTTGGTTTGTTATCTACAAATTGAGCCAAATCTTTACGTTTCTTAACTTTCGTTTAATTCCTGAATTAAACCCTCTAAAGTCATAATCACCAACAAACAACAAATTTGAAAACACACTTAAAAATTTGGAAAGCGAAAACAAAAAATGAAACATAATAAACATTTGAAAACAAAATAAAATGAAAATAAGAAAGATGTGCCCAGTTCATAGAATTAATTTTTTGATTTTTAGTGCTTGCACTAAAATTATGAGGTATCGACCGTTGCTAACCCTCATAACTTTCTTTTTGAAGCAGCCACAATGTCGTCTCTGACTCTAACTTTCTCTTGCAACCTGCCCACTGGCCGTGAGGCCCGTAACTTGGCACCCATGATTAAGTTTGAATCTGGGTTCGACGAGTTCAAAGTTGTGCTCGACAAGCCCTTGTTCGTTGTCTTGAAAGTCATTGCTCCAGATGTTCAAGAGCCGTCCACTAAATTTGATTTGAACTATCGTCAGGACTTCCCTTTTTGCAAGAAGGAAAATTTGCTTCTGCCCCAGTAGCTGTCAGGTCCATTGTTCCTGAACTTGCTAAATCTGCTGCTCCTATGCCGAGGATAGTCGTCACACCTATCACCGTTAGATTTACTGTCGCCGTACCCACAATGTTGTCTGCCAAAAGAAAGTAGATTATACTGGAAGAAGACTCAGTTAATGCATTTTCTACCCCACCATCAGTGTTTGAGATTAATTCATAGTTTGAAAGTTGCACTGCTAACCAAGTATTAGAAGAGGAACCCCAACTGTAAGATTCTAAGGGCTGTCAGGGCCAAGGCTACATAATTAGCTCCCTTTGAGGAGATTCCTCAACAAGAGGAACTTAGAGTACTTAAGACCTCTCCTCTCCTCTAAAGGAGTAGGTTTCACCCATTATCTGAAACTACCGGAGATGAGAGCCTCGACCAAATTGTTGTTGCTCTACCACCACCTCATGGTCATGGTGAGGAGAGGAAGAAGCCCACTCCTATCACCCGAGTCCATACCTTGTTTGATAGATTAGCCATCAAGGAGGTATGTTCTGTTGCTGGGCTGCTTAGGTGGGTGGGTTGCATAGTATCACCTTGGATGAAGATTGAGATTTTGAAGAAAGTCCCACATGTTCGTCAGCTACAAAGATCAACAGAAGTACCCCCAGTTCGTATTCCGACCAAATTCCATCTTGGGAGTTGTATCGACACTGTTGCCACTGTTACAGATGACACTACCATTTTTTTGAAACCTGTAGGATGTGGACCAGTCAAGTCACATCTGGGTCTGAGAGTACCACCTACCTTCGTGTATGAGGATTTCTCAGAAAAGGATCATGGGAAGAGACCTTTTACCGCTGTACTTGGTCTGCACCGTAAGGAGCATTCTTCTCTTCGACATACCAATGCCTTCACCGAGACACTCCGTCTCAAGACTTCAACATTAAAGAGGGAAGTGTGGGGTACCTAAGGTTGCCACACCAGTAAGTTCTGAGAAGCTCATGGGGAAATTCTGTGAGCTGGATCATGAGTACGATGTTCCAGCTATTATTACTGTTGTTGCTTTAGAGTCTGTTGCAAAATAAGACATTGTTCAAAAAAAAGCCTACCAATTTTAAGCTAATTAAAGAGAAAGCAATTGATGATAAAGTAAAGAAGTTTAGAGCTGAGATTTTGGAATTGGCAAAGGAGCGATAAATGGATGTCAAAGATGAGGATTACGAACTACCAGATTATATGGATGAGGAGTTCATGGAAATTAATATTGTTAAGACCAGGGCCACAACATTTGCGCGTGATGCTCCACCTTATTTCTAGGGGAACGTCATAGATGACTTGCAAAGGGGAACTTAGTTAAGAGATGAACAAATCAGCTAGATGGAGAAAAGAATGAAGGAGATGGCCGCCACTATGGCTGCCATGGCTACAATGCTTCGACAGTCACAATCACAGTAGATGGCAACTCTGGAGTTCAACCAACCTGAGATTGTGCACACTACAGATGAAAGGAAAGAGGTCACTTCTGTTAATAGGGATGAACTGCAAAAGAAGGATTCTATTCAAAGTGGTACCAGAAAGAGATATCAAGTAGTTGGTCGAGAAGTAAGTAAGGGAGACCTTAGCCCAATCTAAATGAGGTGCATCAACTTGAAGAGGTAGGCACTACCCAGAGTAATTTGATGTCATACCATACCACAAAGGTATTATGCCACCAAACTTCAAGACTTTTGATGGAACAGAAAACCCTCGACATCATATTTCACACTTTCGAGCAAGTTATTGTAATGTTTGGGGTAACAAGGCACTATTCTTCAGTCAGTTTGTCAGTAGTTTGCAGAGATTGCATTTGATTTGTATGCAGAGCTACCCAATGGATCAATCAAGATGTTTGCCAAATTGGAACACTTGTTCATTAAGAGATTCACCAGGGTGCAACATCATGTCACCATATGAGATCTCGTAGTGGAGCGTCAAAAATCAAACAAGACCTTGGTGGACTACATTTTAAGATGGAGGAACCTGAGCATGAAGTGTGAGCCTCAACTGTAGGAACATCATGCGATAGAGATTCTACTCAAGAGCATTCATGTTCTAGTAGATGATACTCTAAACAAATGAGCAATTTTATGTATACATTTTATGCTTCCATTTGGTGATATTACACTTTAAAGAAGGTTATTTTCATGTTTTGTTGTAGGTATATTGATTTTAGGCATTTGGATTAAAAAGAAAGAAATTTGGAGTTAAAACATAGATTTTCAGCATACTAGCGCCAAAGGAGCCATTTTATAGAGAAGAGGCACCAGAGGTGCCAAAATGACGACAGAAGTGCCATAATCCAGAGAGGAGCACAAAACTCCAGTAAATAGGTGCCAGAGGTGCCGGTACAGACGCCGTAAGGGCCAATGATGGAGTTAGACAAATTGTTAGCAGTTATTTATTATTTTTGAGATGTTCTAGAAGGCTCGAAGTAATTCAAATATCCCATGGAGTGGTTCAATGCATATAGAAACTTGGAGAAGGCTCTTGAATGAAGAGATATGTCTTTTGGATGAAGGGATTTGTCTCATGGTGTGAAGAGGTGTGTCTCTTGGAAAAAAAAAGAGGGAATTTTTGAATTTCTTTGGAGAAGAGGGGTCAGCACCACTCTTAAGAAGTTTTATGAGTCTTATCATAAGGGCATGTGGTGTCTTTGGAAGAGTTGAGGGTTAGGTTTTGAAGAGGAATTTCTTTTAGAGTTGTAAGAGTAGAGGGAATGTGAGAGATTTCTTTTTCATTACACATCTAAGAGAGAATTGAGTGTGATTCCAAAGGGAGAAACTGCTTAAAGGGAACTTCAAGAGATTTTCTTGAAGAGGAGTGTGAGATAAGTTGTGGTCTTTCCTTTCTTTATTTTGTAAACTTGTTTTCATATATATAATCCATGTTTTCTTGTATCCTCCTCATGAAATCTGAGTAGTCTTCTATGTCCTTCTCCCTGCAATGAGATATGGCTTTGTGAAGAATTAATATTTTTCTGCAAGGTTTTAAATGTCAATAAATTGTGATTATTTGAACTCTGATATCTTCATTTACTTTTTGGCTTCATTTACTTTTTGGTCTGGCCAATTGAAATATTAAAATTTGTTGAGAAACGTAAGATCCGAAAGGCCTATGCTTTCTGTAACAATATGAGAGTCACATTTAATTTCATGGAAGAGAATGCAGTTCATGGGGTTGAATGCAAATAAATAGAGAAATATATTTTTGCAAATAAATAGTTGAATGCAAATAAATAGAGAAATATATTTTGATGGGTGTAGAATTGGAGATTTTAGGGTGACAGACAAAAATCATCAATTTGGTCCAGTTGCTTAAAAACTAAAGCAAGATGTTAACCCTCAGGGGAGGGAAAATTGGGAACTCTGAAGTGGGATCCATTATCCCTTCAGCCTAAACATGAATTTAGGGACCAAACTCTGGATTAGCCAATGTTCTTTATGCACTCGACAGATGGTAAAGAATAGGATTTCTCATATTTGACATGATACAATTATATATATAATTTTAAATGATTTTAATTTTTAAATGATTTTAATTTTAATTACTTCACTAACCATAAAATCATTGTAAAGGGGAAGGATGTTTTCTTAAATTTGAACTCTTCATTACAAAAATTTGTTTAGTCTTAGTAAATTTAATTTTTAAGTTTAGAAAATAACTTAGTCAACTTAGTTCTTTTAGCTACATTTTCATTGACATACATTAAACTTAATTTTGACCTATTTTTTTCCTTAATTTTTAATTTTTTGAATAGTTTGTTTTACATTATAACTATACGAATTTCGACCTCCCTTATGATCGATACTTAGGACTCCATTAAAGCCCTTTATTACTTGAGCGATACATATACTTGTGTAATTACTAGGTTTGATAGCTTAAACATTTTAAAATATAAAATTATTTATACTGCAGTGATTTTTATTGTTATTTATCTACATATTTACTAATTGTGCTTCCGTGTGCGTTGTAGTATTGAAAGATACTTATAGCGCATAAAAAAAACCCGCATCAACTTTTTGGCATCGCTGTCAGGGAGGTATGGTAAACTACTTTATAATTTAGAAGACTTGGTTTGAACTGAAAAAGTTATATTAAGAAAATTTTTAGTTTAATAAATATTTTATATTTTAGTGTGTTTGCTTATTTTAAATGCTTATTGTGTTTGTGTATGCATAGTTTAAGATTTGAAGGTTTAGTACCTTACGATTCGAAGTAAGAAAGACTATTAGAAAAATTCAAAAAAAAAAAGAATCAGAAAATTTGAACAAAATGGCTAAAAACTTAAATAATCAAGAAATTGAAAATGAACATCAACAGAGAACTTTAAGAGATTATGCTAATCCTACAGCAGATGAAATTCAATTGAATATCCAAAACATTGTTGTAGCTACTAATTCATTTGAGCTTAAACCTGGTATTATCCAAATGATACAAAATATTCAGTTTTGGAAAACCCTGACTGAAGATCCTAACTTACATCTTGCTAGTTTTCTAGAATTCTGTGCTACATTTAAATATGTTGGAGTGTCGAATGTTGTCGTCAGACTTAGACTTTTTCCTTTTTCATTAAGAGAAAAAGCTAAGATGTGGTCAAACTCTTTAGCACTTGGATCTATTAGAACTTGGGGAGAATTATCACAAAATTTTTTATCTAAATATTTCCCACCATCAAAAACTACTAAGATTAGAAACGATATCACATCTTTTGTCATTTTGAAGGAGAATCAATATATGAAGCTTAGAAATGATTTAAAGATCTCCTTAGGAAGTGTCCACACAATGTGTTACCAGATCAGTTAATAATTCAAACTTTTTATAATGGATTGGCTGGATCTCTTAGATCTATAATTGACACTGTTGCTGGTGGATCATCAATGTCAAACCATTCGACGAAGCATATTCTTTAATTGAAGAGATGACTAAAAATAATTTTCCATGGCCCTCTGAAAGGGTAACTCCAAAAAGAGTAGCTAGTATTCATGATTCTGATGCAAAATCTATTTTGGCTTTGTTGGCATCAGTTTTTGGATGTCACGAGTTTCGACAAATTTTATATGTCGCGCCACGCACGAAGTTGGCTCGAATTGACCCGATCACCAGCGAGCTCGTTCAAATGGCCCCAGATCACGAAACTGACCGCACCGATGCGTCTGAAATGTCAAATTTAGTCAAGAATGATGCCCATTTCGCTGCGAGGACATATCCGGGTTAAAATGCGGGAGAGATATATTATAATATGATGATATAATAAAAAATATATAATTAAAAATATTTATATATATATACCTTTCCACGTGGCAGCTCACACTCTCTCTCCCCCTATTCTTTTTTTATTTGATTCTCACCCACGCACGAAACAAAAGAAAAAGAAAAAGAAAAAAAAGTAGATGGTCCTATAATTTTTTTTAAACATCTGTCACCTCTCCGGACAACGAACGTCAACATCTTTCGGGATGGTACGAAGGACTCCCATTTTACCTGCAAGTTCCCGCTAAACTTATTTAGGCTTTGTGCAAACTACGTGAAGGTATAACCTTTCTTCCCCTTTGCATTTTATTTCCTAGTCGGCCTTAGGTTGTAGGTGTGATAGGCATGTGGGTTTGATCGCCCACACAGGGTGTGTGCGAGGGCGTAAGCCGGAGCGGTGGCGCGGCGGCACGCCCTGCTGCCCGCTTATGTGATGGATCGATTGTTTTCCTAGAGGTGACTTATAGGATAAAATCCCCTCACGCAACTAATCTTCTTGCGATAGCCGAACGAATCATATTTGACCGTTAGCTGTAGCACAAAAATACTAGAGGTTGGAGCTCCCTTCGCTCCCCTTTTCTTTGGTAGTCCCGATCTTTTAGAAAGATAAAAAAGTAGATCTTTGCAAAATGAGAAAATGCGAGTCATTAACTCATTTTGCAAAGCTCGGAGGCGTCGTGAAATCGGGAAGAGTGTTGTCACTAGCCCGTTTCATGACGAGATGGAGAACTTCCCCCTTTGGAGATCCAGGGAGTAGTTCCCCTACTTGCCTCACTAAAGCAAAGGCAGCAATTACCATCTTTTTATATATTGACCCTAGGTTCCCCGGTAAGGTCGTTAACACAAGAATGGCTCCCTATCACATGTTTATGTTTGCATGTCACCTCACTTTGCTCCGATCGGCTGCCCCTGCCTGACGAGCACCTCACTTCACTCTGATCGGTCGCCCCAGCACGATGAGCACCTCACTTCGCTCCGATCGGCCGCCCTGGCCCGACGAGCACTTCACTTCGCTTTGTTAGGCCGCCCCGGCCCGACGAGCATTACGCTTCACCTCGTCCAGCCTCCCTGGCCCGACAAGAATTTTACTTCACTTCGTACGACCGCCCCGGCCCAACGAGCACCTCACTTCACTTTGTTAGGTTTCCCCGGCCCGACGAGCATTACACTTCACCTCGTCTAGTCGTCCTGGTCCGACGAGCATTACACTTCATCTCGTCCTGCCACCCTGGCCCGAAGAGCATTTTACTTCGCTCCGACCTGCCACCCTGGCCCGACGAGCATTTTACTTCGCTCCGATCGGCCACCCCGGCCCAACGAGCACCTCACTTCGCTTCGTTCGGCTGCCCCGACCCGACGAGCACCTCACTTCGCTTTGTTTGGTCGCCCCGGCCCCGCGAGCACCTTACTTCACTCTGTTCGGCCGCCCTGGCCCGGTGAGCACTTCATTTCATTTTAATCGGCTTCCTTGAGTCGGTTGATACAACACTTTGGTTTGATTGGATTACTCGACCCAGTCGTAATTCATCCCACCGCCATATTGTCTTGCATGTGTGTTTGCATTTTTGTATGTTGTAGCGTATATGCATGAATATATTATTCCATCTCGCCTTGCATCTGTATGATTGCATGATCATGATAGATATTGTCTACTTGAGTTGCATTCTTTTGGGTCACTGCCTTGCAGGTATACCCTCTTTTTGGGCTCCTACCGCTACGACATGCCTACCATAGGGTCACTGCCTCGCTGGTATACCCTCTTTTTGGGCCCCTGCCGCTACGACACGCTTACCTCCGGGGCACTGT
>NW_018243366.1:2880-34324 GCF_001263595.1 Phalaenopsis equestris | reverse complement strand
GACGGTCATTTTACGTCGCTCCGATCGGCCACCCCGGCCCAACGAGCACCTCACTTCGCTTCGTTCGGCTGCCCCGACCCGACGAGCACCTCACTTCGCTTTGTTTGGTCGCCCCGGCCCCGCGAGCACCTTACTTCACTCTGTTCGGCCGCCCTGGCCCGGTGAGCACTTCATTTCATTTTAATCGGCTTCCTTGAGTCGGTTGATACAACACTTTGGTTTGATTGGATTACTCGACCCAGTCGTTTAATTACTTGCACCACCATATTGTCTTGCATGTGTGTTTGCATTTTTGTATGTTGTAGCGTATATGCATGAATATATTATTCCATCTCGCCTTGCATCTGTATGATTGCATGATCATGATAGATATTGTCTACTTGAGTTGCATTCTTTTGGGTCACTGCCTTGCAGGTAAACCCTCGCTCTTGCCCGGCCGGTTTTACCCTCTTTTTGGGCCCCTGCCGCTACGACATGCTTACCTCCGGGTCACTGTCTCACCGGTATACCCTCTTTTCGGGCCCCTGCCACTACGACATGCCTACCTTCGGGTCACTGCCTTATCGGCATACCCTCTTTTTGGGTCGCTGCAGTAATGGTATGCCCATCTTTTTAGGGTCACTACCGCTATGGTATGCCCCTTTCTACGAGTCACTGCCTTCATGGCATACTATTTATCACTATTTATATGTTTTGATTTGCCTGCATTAGCATTTAAATTTGCATGTTTGCATGGATAGCGAGCCAAACCTGTTAGGAGAGTGACTCCCGTGTTGGTCGCGATGCCTTAATGAGCATTGCTTGCTCAGTTAATCTCAATGAGCAATGCGAGTTAATTCATCGGGACTGACATGAGTATGATTGTACTAAGAATCCAATGAATCTAACTAGTGTCATTCCTTTTTGTGACACTCTTTAGATTTTTTTTGGATCCTTAGGATGGGGCCAATAAAGTGACCCCGCCAAACTCATACCATACCAAAACTTACCCCACACTTAGATACTAGGTTGATGCACTTTTTGTTAGATGGTGTGCTAGGCTAGGATTTAGGGTGCTAGGTAGTCTTTTTGATGTCTGGCTATTGTTCTCTGCCGCATTGGTTGCCCTAGCCAAATATCTTTCTTTTGCATTATGCTTGTGATGTGACTGCATGTTGCATATGTATGATAGTGTGTTAGGGCGTTCTTCTGCAGGGAGCCATGCCTATTTTCATACGCACACACAGGTACCGATACGGGGGGAACAAGTACTGATTTCTGACCCTTTTGCTTGCAGGTGCTATTAGCTCCCCCTACTTTTAAGGCATGACTCATGATACATTATGTGCATGTGAGTTTTCTCACTGACACTTGTTTTCATGCAGGATTGAGTCTTTTTATTTTCTCTATGTATTTTTTTAGAGTCTAGGAGAGTACTATAGCAAAAATAAGATACAGGCACGGGTTCCGAGACGTTAGCACGGGAACCACGTGGAGGGGACCAGGAGCAGATGCTCGTGCCCCGTATCTTAATTCTGCATTTTATATTGATGTATAGAATTAGGACCGGGCATGTATATGTGGAGTCCGGCTGCCCTTTTCTTTTCTGGGATATGTTGCCGACCCAGCGACACTGGCCTGTTTATTATTTTGGTATGACTTGCTTTGCTTTATTTTTGCATAATGTTGCATGTCTGCACTTGCATGTTTTTTTTTCTTGTTTTTTTTTCTGTGTTTTATCTGGGATTTCACGATACAACATAGGCTCATTAAGGACCCTAAAATTTTAATTTTCTACAAAATCCTAAATAAAATATTCAATATAATTAAAATTTAAGATTAAAATATTCAGGATTTAAAAATTACAACATTTACTTTCTTGTATATATTAATAGGGCCTCCACAATACTTAGGATCATTCTAGATAACTGCATTCATGTTTGCATGTCCCGAGGAGGAGTCCCCGTACTTTTCCAACCTGACTGGTCCAACATACATTCATATAGGTGGTTGTCTAGTGCACCTAGGGTGTTAGAAGGCTCCCCGACCTAGACAGGGTGTAAGTCCTTTTGTTGGAGTGTTTACAGCTTTGTAGTTAAACTTCCGCTTTCTCTTTTTTTGAGAGGCATCCTTGTCATTTCGGAAGGGTGTTAGAAGTCACATCTCTTGGAGCTCCAGTTTTTAGTCATAGGATAGAGTTTCCTTCCTTTGACCTTAAGGCTACTGAGGTTCTCGTGGATAATGCAATTCATGGATTGCTGACCGGGGATCTCAGGCTGTGTTGGGTCGACTACCTTCACGACCAGGTAGACTTAAGAGACTTAACAGGTAGACTTAAGGTCCTAGTGGTTTGGGATGACGGGTCTGTGGTATCCCGACCTGACTACCTCTACCTCCTAGGATTACTTTTTCTTGCCTTTTGACTACCCCTATTAAGTCATTTCCGCTCCTTCGACTTCCTTGGTGTCACTTTGACGATCCAATGCCGATAAGCTGCCGCCTGTTCGAGATACGACGATTTGTCCTCTGCCCTTACGGTCCGGATGTGCTATGACGTATTGGGATACCCCTATTGAAGTGATTTATGGTTATTTCGTAGGTTTCGTGAGTTGAGAAGCCGCTACCCATTTGGAGTAGGAGATTCACTTTTCGCCCGATGGTGCAGTGTGAGCTTCAAAGCATCGAGACTGTTCCATAAGAAATAATCACCTTTTGATAACCTATACCCCATGTTCATAATGATAAATTGAAACTCCTTTCATCAAAAGTCTTCTTGGGTATCCCTCGAGATGTAATTAACCAGTAAGAATACGTTCCTCTGTGAGACTTTTGACCCCAGAACAAAAATGGTCTTTTTGGTTCTCTGGTTACGGGTAGTTCATATAGAGATTTTACTCGTGGATATTGTTTTTTTTTCGAGGTACTTCAATCCGATTCTGTTTGGATGTATACCCTCGACCCATCAGGCTTCTCAATTTACTACAATATCAAAGACGATAGATCAATATGTAAGAATTATTTTCAAACACCTCCTGTGCTTAAAGAAAATTTATTGGGACAAATGATAGATTCTCAATCATCATACGAAACTTCAAATGCAATAAAGAAACAAACTAATAATCCCTATTCAAATTATTATAATCCTGGTCGAAAAAATCAACTAATTTAAGTTGGAATAATAATAACTCTAATGTTGTAAATCCACAATGGGGGAACAATCCTATGAGCCCATTGGGAAACTCAAACAACCAGGGAAACATTAACTATAAACCATATTATTCTCCAGGTTTTAATAACAATTCACAAATTAAGGAGAAGTAAATTTTAATGGATGAATTAATATTGCAAGTGGGAAATTAATCACAAAGTCAAGGAGCTGCAATTAGAAGCATGGAACATTAGTTGGGATGTATTGCTACTTCACTTAGCAATAGACCTCCAGGAACTTTGCCTATTAATATTGAAGTTAATCCTAAAGATCAGAATAAATGGCAAATTAAGGATATTCAACTGAGAAGTGTATTCAACTGAGAAGTGGAAGAGTCAACTGAGAAGTGGAAGAGAATTAGAAATAAAAGTTCAAAAAGAGATTGAAGTTGAGAAAGAAGGGGTAGAAAATGAAATGTCTAGCGAAGATTTTCTTCTTGATTCATAATACCCTGCTAAACTAATGAAAATTACTATAGAAAAACCACTACCTCCATTCCCTCAAATATTGAAACAGTATAATAGAGATAATCAATTTACAAAATTCTTAGAAATATTGAGAAAATTAACTATAAACATTTCATTTGTTGAAGCCCAAGAAAAAATGCCAAGATATGTAATGTTTACAAAGGATATACTTAATCAAAAAGAAAGTTTATAGTTAATGAGACTGTTGCACTTAGTGAGTAGTGTAGTGCAATAATTCAGAAAAAAGCTTCCTAAAAAACTTAAAAATCCTGATAGTTTTACTAGTCCTTGTGCTATTGGCGAAAGTTTTTTTAAAACATCTTTATGTGATTTGGGAGCCAGCCAATATTGATCTTATGCCTCTATCATTTTTCAAAAGGTTAGGTTTAGGAGAAATTTCACCAACTACTGTAACTCTTTACTTAGCTGATCATTTGATTACCTATTTTAAAGGAGTTATAGAAGATATACTGATAAAAGTTGATAAATTTATCTTTCCTGTGGATTTTATTGTGTTAGATATGGAGGAAGATAAATGAATTCCTATCATTTTACGGAGACCATTTCTTGCCACTAGAAGAGCTTTGATAAATGTGCAGAAAGGAGAGTTAAGAATGAGATTCAATGATCAAGAAGTTAGATTTAATATATTAAAATCAATGAGATACCCAACAAACAGAAGAGAGGATGAATGCCCTAGAATGGAAATTAATGATTATTTAAGCAATGAATATTTCACAAATATATTTGAAAATAAAATTGAAGAAGAACTTTTAGAGCTTGAAGATGGGGGTATAATTCAAGATAAATCTATAGAATTGAGTAATGAAGAATTGGATTATGTTTAGAAACAAATTGAACTATTAGATACTACGGATAATAATAGAAATCTTATTCTCTCAATTTTGAAACTTCCTGAACTAGAAATGAAAATACTTCCTACACATTTAAAATATGCCTTTTAGGAGATTTATCGACATTGCATATTATTGTATCCTCAGAATTAACTGAAGCACAAGAAAAAAAGTTGTTGGAAACTTTAATAAGATATAAGAATGCTTTTGGATGGACGTTAGCTGATATCAAAGGAATCAATCCTTCGATTTGTATGCACAAAATTCTATTGGAAGAACATCACAAACCAAAAGATGATCCTCAAAGGAGATTAAACTCAATGATGAAAGATGATGTTAAGAAAGAAATTTTAAAATAGTTAGATGCTAGAATAATATATTCTATTTTAGGCAGTGCTTGGGTAAGTCCAATTCACTGCGTTCCTAAGAAAGGGTGTGTGACTGTTGCAACAAATGAGAATAATGAATTAATACAAACACGACAAGCCACGGATTGACAAATCTGCATTGATTATAGAAAATTAAATTTGACCACCAGGAAAGATCACTTTCCTTTATCTTATTAACTTTCCTTTATCTTATTAGACCAAATGTTGGATAGGCTAGTTGGACACAAATATTTTCACTTTTTAGATGGATATACCGGCTATCATCAAATTTCTATTGCTCCTGAGAATCACGAGAAGACAACATTTACTAGTCTTTATAGTACTTTTGCTTTCCGACGAATGCTCTTTGGTTTATGTAATGCACATGCAACATTTCAAGGATGTATGATGTCAATTTTTAGTGATTTAATTGAAATAGTGATTTAATTGAAAAAGAGATAGAAGTCTTTATGGGTGATTTTTCTGTGTTTGGAAGTTCATTTGAATCATGTCTAAAATATTTAGAGAAAGTTATAGAATGATGTGAAAAGACAAATTTAGTATTAAATTGGGACAAATGTCAATTCATGGTCATAGGAGGAATTATACTTTGGCATAAAATTTCTAAAAATGGCATGGAAGTAGATCCAGCAAAAATTCAAGTTATAGCTAAATTACCTCCGCCTATTATTGTAAGAGGGGTTAGAGTTATTTTAGGAAATGTTGGTTTTTACAGGCGGTATATAAAAAATTTTTCAAAAATTATAAAGAGTTTATGCCAACTTTTAGAAAAAGATACAAAATTTGATTTTAATCAAGTGTGCCTTAATGCCTTTGAAATATTAAAGTAAAAATTGATCACTGGCCCTATAATATTTTCACCTGATTGGGAGAAACCATTCAAGCTAATGTGTGATGCAAGTGATTATGCAATTGGAACTGTTTTAGGGTAGAGAAATCATAAAATTTTTAAAGTTATATATTATGCTAGTAAAATTTTAAATGATGCTCAAATAAATTATACCACTACTAAAGAAGAATTATTAGCAATTATTTATGCTTTTGATAAGTTTAGGTCATATTTGATTGGAGCTAAATGCGTTGTGCATACAGACCACTCATTATAAAATATTTGATGCAAAAGAAGGATGCGAAACCAAGATTAATTAGATGGGTACTTCTGATGCAAAAATTTGATTTTGTGGTAGTAGATAGGAAGAGATCTGATAATCAAATAATTGATCATTTATCTGGGCTGGAACATGAGGACACATGTGATTTTGAAAGAGAAATTAATGAAACTTTTTTGGATGAACAACTTTATGCTGTTAAAGAGTGGGAAATACCATGGTATGCTAATATTGTGAACTACATAATTAGTGGTGCTTTATCGTATGGATTGACAAAGCCACAGGAGAGGAAATTTATTTATGATGCAAAATTTTACTTTTGGGATGTCCCATATTTATAGAAGCAATGTAAAGATTTATTTATGCGAAGATGTGTGCCTTATAAAGAAATTGAAGAAAACATTAAAAAATGTCATGATTCTGAATTTGGGGGTCATTTTGGAATTGATAGAACTGCTCATAAAATTTTACAATCTAGATTTTATTGGCATAATCTATCTACAGATGTTAATATATATATATTAAAACATGTGATCGATGTCAACGAGTAAGTAAATATCAAAAAGAAATGAAATGCCCTATCATTACTGATGGAGAATCTCATTTTAGAAATAAAAGGATTAAAAAATAGGTTGAAAAGTATGACATTATACGTAGGATTTCAACTACTTATAATCCCAGACTAGTGGCCTAGCAGAAGTATCTAATCGTGAAATTAAAAAAAAATTGGAAAAAAATAGTAAATCCTAACAAAATGGATTGGTTTGTTAGATTAAATACTGCATTATGGGCTTACATGATAGCTTATAAAACACCTATAGGAATGTCCCCATATAAATTAATTTTTGGGAAGACTTATCATTTACTAGTTGAATTGGAGCATAAAACTTATTGGGTTATTAAGGAGTTTAATTTTAATTTAAGATGCTGGTGAGAAAGATTGTTGCAACTAAATAAGCTTGAAGAAATTAGGAATGAATCTGATTATAATGCTAGGATATATAAAGAAAAAATGGAAGAATGGCATGCTTGGAAGATAATAAAAAAAGAATTTGAGCATAGAGAGAAAGTTTTACTATATAATACAAGATTGAAATTATTCCTTGGAAAACTTAAGTCTAGGTGGTCAGGGCCATTCATTGTTGTAAACGTTTACCCATATGGAGTTGTTAATATTGAAGATCTAAAAAATGAAAAAATATTTAAAGTAAATAAGCACAGACTGAAACCATATTTTGATGGTCAAAGGCCAAGTTTTAAAGAGATTGCAATGTTGGGTCACCTAGAGTAAAGACTGGTAATGTCGGGCTGACGATATTAAACTAAGCTCTTTATGGGAGGTAATCGATAATTATCTATGTTAATGATGCAAATTTATTTTTATAGAGTAATTATATATATATATATAAATATATATATATATATATATAAGCTCCCTTTATGAATTCTATGTACTTTGGAGACTTACATATTAAAAAAATACATTAAAACATCTTTAATTACTGAATTATATGGAAGATTTGAGAGTTATTTTGACCTTAAGCAAAATGGTGTAGAATTTTGTAATGGCGCCAAAGACGCCATAGTTTCTAAGACAGTTTTGAAGATTCTAAACATGGGTTTTGGCGATTTTAGACAGATTTTCTTCCTTGTAACTCCCAAAATCTGTATTTTGGAGTTATTTAAGTCAGTAAAATGAAAATAACTCACCATTTTTGAATCCCATGGCTTCCAATCCTAAAGAAACTTCTAGATATGAAATTTTCAATAAAGAAAGTTCATCAATTTCAATGCACAAAAATTATATGATAGGGTTCTTATGAAGAAGAGATTAATTAAAAAATGAGGATTTGTGAATTGAGGGTTCAACTCACCAAGCACTCAAGTGGAGGAGATTATTGTGCAGAGACGTTGGGAAGTGCTATGTTATACCACTGCTGTAGTAGTCGTTCCTGTGGTAAAAGGGTTTTATGCTAATCTTCATGGGATTAACTAGGGAGTCGTCTATGTTTGAGGCAGGTGGGTACCATTTACTCCTTCAAAAATAAATGACTTGTTTATGATTGAAAGTGTGCTGATTTTTCATTATGCTAATTTTGTCCGTAAAAGAGATAACATGAATGAAGTTTATCAAACTGATGAAGATGCATATCGGGAGACAAGAGATAATGGACATGTACGCTTTTCTTCATCATTATTAAATCTTGCATCAAAGACATGGAATTTCTTTATTTCAGCAAAACTTATTTCTACCATGAAAATTAGTAAAGTGACAAAAAAAGTGCTATCTTGAATTATTGAATTCAAATTAGAAGACCTATTGGGTTCTTTAATTGTAAATATGTTATGGGTTTGATTATAAACATATCAACTTGTGGGCTGACACATCCATCTACCACATTTCTACTATTTAACCAGTGCAAGTACCTTATGAAAGTTGGGAAGCCCACAGACCCAGAGATTTGTTGTAACTGTAAAGGAAATGGGGAGGAAAATAATATGAACATTCTTATGGATCAATCATTTTAAAATTCATCTCCTATTCAGCCCCGCTTTCCTTATAGTTCACATGATATTCTGAAAAGGATCAAGAAGTTCGATAAAGAGGTACAAAATATTATGAATTCAATTGAAAACATTTCTGATCTATTTGATCAATTGGATTGAAGGATGAAGGAACAATTCGAACACACCGAGTACATAGAAGAAGCTATGGTGCATATGGTTAAGAAAAATGCTTGGGTTGAAGAAGATTCAACAAACGAATTTCCTCAACATCCTTTTTACAAATTATACGTTCACTGCCAATCCATGAGAAATATTCAAGATGATGAAAGTGATGAAGATGTTTAGACCATGTAAAGTATGAAATTTGTAATTATCAGAGCATTTGTGTGTTATGTGTTTGTGTTGGATCTCATTTATTTTCATTGTTGAAATTTATATGTGTCTAATGTTAAGTGTTTGATATTTAGTCTTCAGTGTTAGTTTGTAAGGTGTGATTTTAACCTTGAATTTAATGTTCTGATTTGAAAGTTTTTGGTTTGTAATCGGGTGGATTATATATATAAATATGAGTTTTGTGTTGTTTGTGAAAATATATTGTTATAGAATTGTTTAATTATGAATATTAATGTAAATTTAAGTTTATTAGAGGTTGTTGTGGTTTGGTTTATAACAGATTTTACAAAAAAACTGAAATCTGAAAATTTTTTGTGTCGGCGCCTCAGTTTCCCAAAAACACTAAGATCACTTTAAAATCGCAAAAATCAATAGTGAAACCTCATTTTTACTTCTTGGGTCATCTCCTACCTCTAGAATAAGACCGAAACTTAACTTAGGGCTTGCTATTTCTTAGATTTGAGGAGATCTGAAGGCTTAAAAGTATTGGATTTCATCTTCCCATGGTAAGAGCTTTACTTTAACTTAGATATGTAAATTTATTAAGAAATTACTATGGTTCCAAGAGTAAAAAGAGGAAAGACTTCGGAAGGTTTTGATGCGAGAAAATTTGTTAACTTGAAAGCTCATTATAATTACAATACTTGGATTATTACAAGGAAACTATTCAGGAGCGTGTGTTTTCAAACCTGGGAGGTTCTATTGAATGGTTAATCATAACTGAAAATTGGAAAACTTTTTGCTACTTCACCGCATCCTGTTGTTTGTAAAATTTAGACAAATCTTTGGGTGACTTCAGATGAGCACGTATATGTTAAGAATGTTGAATTTACTCGAGAAAGAACTAATGTGCTATACCGATAGTAGAACAAGTTTCATTATGAGTATTGTGCATTTGTGGTTTCTGATTCGTCACTTGATGAAGTTATTGCCTACCTTACTGATGGAAGGGGTGTGTGGAAAATTAAGAATAATCACTAGGTAAATTTTTCCACTTCCGTGTTAAATGTTCAATCTAAAACGTGGCATTATTTTATTTCTGCAAAACTACTTCCATAGAATCACCTTAGTGAAGTAACCAAAGAGAGAGCAATATTAAATTTTTTCATACAACAAATGAAAGCTATTGATATTGGTGCTTTCATTCTTCATAATGCTCAAAGTATTGCTAAGGGTGGAACCGCTGGTGGTTTAGGTTATTCTGCCCTGATTTTCAACTTATGTGAACAATCAGGAGTAGAGTTTGATAATGATGAAGAAATAGTACAACCACTTAAACCAATTGGGAAACCCACTGTTCATAAATTTGAATCATTTGTTGGATCTAGAACTTGAAGTGGAGGTAGAGATAGACCTTCTACATCAGATGCAAGGCCATCTACTTCTAGTACTTATTCACTTGAGAATATTATGGAACAGTTGCCAATTCAGCAAGCAGATATACTGACATTGAGAATAAAATATGTGTTTTGAAATTAAGGAATACTCATAATGATGAATATCAATAGAAAAGAGTTCAACATGATATTGCATATCAAGAGGCTATGGTTAGATATTTAAGGGGTTACCATACAGTAGAATTTCCTACTTGCCACAATTTTACGCCTTATGTACAAGAAAACTTTGAAGATTTTGAAGAAGAAGAGTAAGAAGAAGAGGATGAAGACGATGAATGATGAGTTGTTGGGGTATTATCTATTTTCATTCATTGTAGTTTAATTTGTTTCATTGTTGTTGTTATAACTTGGAGATTGATGTGTATTGCAAGTGGTATTATTAAACTTGTTTGTATGTAGATGTAAATTGTTTATTTTTATTTCAGCATTGTTTTTTTCTTTAATTTATTGCTTATGTTTTTATTTCACCTTTTTTGAGCAAATCCTGTTGATATATCATGTTTCATTTAATGCTTTAACGCTTGTACTTTTTAAATTAGTATCTGCAATGTGTCAGAGCCAAATTTCATGTTCAGAACCCTCTATAGGATAGTCTTATTTTTATGCATTTGCTATTTTTTCCACCTATATTTTTTGTACTGAATGCTTTATTTATTAAAAAGAAAAAAAAAACTAAGTTTGGGGGAAAACTGACTTTAGATAACTATATTTTTGTTTTTAAATATTATAGTAAATTTAAGAAAATTTTTTTAATATGGAAGATCAATTCTAGAGTTAAGATATTTAGTATGAAATCATAAGACAATGTTTTTTCTATTTAAGGAAAAGGAAAATGTATTTTTGAAGTATTAAGAATCTTAGAGTTTCATATTAGAAGAACAAAATGAGAGTTTATGAAAAATCTTCAAAGCTAAATCTAATATGAATTTATAAAGTGAAGGAAGGTAAAAAGTTTTTAACTTCAAGATGAGAATAGTGAAGTTCAAAATTATTAAAGGCTATCCGGATATAGTAATCCTCGCATGAAAAATAAAAGAAAAAAAAGGATGAAAATGATCCTAAAAGAAAAGCAAGAGAAAAAGGAAAAGAAAAGAAAAATACGTGAGGAGAAGCTTGAGGAGATGCCTAATCAAAAATTGGCTTCACTTGAACAAGTTTATTACATTTTATAAACTTGTATTTGAGTATTAGCATGCTTACTACTAAAGTTCTCGTAAAATTCTTTTTCATATGGACATTCTAAATGTCCTTATTATGACAAATTACAATTCTTCATGAAATGAATAGAAAATCATAAATCTTAGATTTGATTACTAGGTGTTCTTATACTTTAGTTTTAACCTAAGTTGTTAAAAGTTTTTCTTAAGTTATGCTATTATATTTATTAGACCAAATTATAGAAATATATAAGTTAAAATCTCTACCATAAGTCATATTTTTATGTAGTAAAAGAGTTACTTGAGGATAAGTAACGTTTAAGTTTGGGAGATTTTGATACACCAAAAAAATATACAGTTTTATGTATAAATTTTATGCTTCAATTTGGTGATATCACACTTTAAAGAATGTATTTTTATGTTTTGTTGCAGATATATTGATTTTTTGCATTTGAAGCAAAAAGAAAGAAATTTGGAGTCAAAACATAGATTTTCAGCATACTAGTGCTAGAGGAGCCGGAACTGGTGCTAGAGATGCCATTTTACAGAGAAGTAGTTCCAGAGGTGCTAGAATGGTGCTAGAAGGACGAGATTCTAGAGAGGAACATGGAACTCTAGTAAATAGGTGCCAGAGGTGCCAAAACTGGCGCTAGAGGCCCCAGAGATGGATTTAGATAAATTGTTGGCGGTTATTGACTATTTTTTAGAAGTTATAGAATGCTCCAAGTAATTAAAACCCCTCATTGAGTGGTTCAATGCATAAAGACAGATGGGGAAGGCTCTTGAATGAAGAGATACGTCTTTTAGATGAAGGGATTTGTCTCTTTGTATGAAGAGGTGTCTCTCTTAGGAAAAAAAGGAGAGAATTCTTTAATTTCTTTGGAGAAGAGGGGCTAGCACTACTCTTAAGAAATCTTGTGAGTCTTGTCATGGGGGTGTGTGTGGTGTCTTTAGAAGAGTTGAGGGTTAGTTTTTGGAGAGGATTTTCTTCTAGAGTTGTAAGAGGAGAAGGAAGGTGAGAGATTTCTTCTTCATTACACTTCTAAGGAGAATTTAGTGTGATTGTAAAGAGAGAAAATACTTAAAGGGAACTTCAAGGGGGAACTTCAAGGGATTTCACTTCAAGGGATTTCCTTGAGGAGGAGTGTGAGATAAGTTGTGTTATTTCCTTTCTTTTTTTTGTAAACATGTTTTCATATACAAAATCCATGTTTTGTTGTATCCTCCTCATGAATTCTGAGTAGTCTTCCTTGTCATTCTGCCTATAATGAGATATGGTTTTGTGAAGAATTAATATTGTTGTGCAAGGTTTTAAATGTCAATAAATTGTGATGATTTAAACTTTGATCTTCATTTACTTTTTGATATGAAAAATTGAAATGTTAAAATTTGTTGAGATACATAAGATCCGAAAGGGCTATGCTTTCTACGACAAGATGAGAGTCACATTCAATTTCATGGATGAGAATGTTGTCCACGAAGTTGAGTGCAATTAAATAGTGAAATATATTTTAATGGGCATAAAATTAGAGATTTTAGGGTGATAGACTAAAATCCACAATTTGGTCCAGTTGCTTAGAAACTAAAGCGACATGTTAGCCCTTAGGGGAGGGAGAAGTGGGAGCTTTGGAGTGGAGCCAGTATCCTCTCAGCCTAACCACATATTTAGAGATCAAAATACGGATTAGCCAATGTTCTTTATACACTCGACATATGGTAAATAACAACATTTCTTCTATTAGGCATAATACAGTTTTATATATAATTTTAAATGATTTTAGTTACTTCACTAACCATAAACTCATTCTAAAGGGGAAGGATGCTTTCTTAAATTTGAACTCTTCATTACAAAACTTTGTTTAGTTTTAGTAACTTTAATTTTTAAGTTTAGAAAATAACTTAATTAACTTAGTTCTTTTAGCTACATTTCCATTAGCATACATTAAACTTACCTTCGACCTATTTTTCTTAAGTTTTTATAGTTTGAATAGAGTGATTTACGTTATAACCATAAGAGTTTCCACCTCCCTGTGGGATCGATACTTAGGATTTCATTAGAGCCCTTTATTACTTGAGCGATACATATACTTGTGTAATTACTAAGTTTGACAGCTTAAAGATTTTAAAATATAAAACTATTTATACTAAAGTGGGTTTTATTATGATTGATCTGCATATTTATTAATTTTGCTATTGTGTATGTTGTAGTATTGAAAGATACTTTCAGTGCATACAAAAAACCCGCATTAGTAGCCTTAATGCTTAAGGGACTTACGATCAAGTCATTCGAGAAGTTACTCAACAAAGCCAAGAGTTTACGAGAAAAAATAAAGCATAAGAAGTCCTAGTAAAAGGTTGAGAAGTCTAGATCAGCTATGGTTTTTGAGAAGATGTCTGGGACGGTGGCAATGGTCAACAAGGGCAAGCAGCCAATGAGGATTCAGGCCGAGCAGTTTCGCCTGGATTCCCAGATGTCATCACAACACAATCAGTCTCAACAGTAGCATACTCAGTAGTACAATCAGTCCGACAAACAGTCTTTTCAGTGAAGACCGTACATGGCAGATGGCAGACAGGGGCTGTCGATGTAGAAAAGTTAAAAAGTGTGTACTTCAAAGATGAAGTCGTGGCAAAGATATTCAAAAATTTGATGAAGAAGCCTAAGTTCAGATTGTCTGAGCTGAAGAAGCCAGAAGAGGTTGAAAAAAAGGATCACCCCAACTACTGCCCTTACAACAGATTACTCAACACACCATAGAGAGTTGTTTTAGCTTCAAGGGTTGGCTCGAGAGGAATGTCAAAGAGGGAAATAAAATGATTCCAAAAAAATATTTAAAAGAACCTAAAAGTGGTTATGTAAATATGGTTTTGACCGAGCCAATCACTCCAATAGATCTGTATGCAGATGAGAGTGGATGGAGCATAGTTTGGAGTAGAACATCTAAGAAGATACTGGATCTGATACAGATTGCTTCTATATGAGCTGCCGCTCAAAGTCTGCAACCTACCAGGACAAAGATGTAGATTACACCAAAAAAGTCTCTACAACCGGAGATAAAGATGGACAAGATCATGCACTAGATGAGGACTAATAACACAAAGGGTAGGTTAGGGGCTACCCCTATTAGATCATATGTGGGGGAGAAATTCTGAACCGCTGAATATGTATGATTATCACTACTCCCCTCTGTGGTCTTTTGATTATAAGAATTGTGATTTCAACTATATTTTTGTTTTCTCTGAGGATGACATAACTAAATACAACCAATCTAACCTTTCTTTAAGTTCTTGAAATGATCCTCAAATCATACTTAGGTCCGATGGATATGTTAATGAAAATGAAGGGGATGTCGACAACATCGATTATGACAGTTCAGGGAGTGAAGAGCCAGTCCTGTAGTGTCAAAGAAAACCGATTGCAATCAACATGTACTTTTTAGATTCAGATTCGGCACCAAAAGTGTCTGCTGTAACGTCAAATAAGAAGAGATCACGGAAGTGAACCTGAGGAGTGGGAAAGTGCTACCCCCGAGAATGGCCCCAATAGAATAAGAGAAACAAGTAGTTACTTGAGAAGAGTCGCCTCCGCCAATGGAAGAAACACATGCTCAAGAGAAAATTGGAGGTTCAAATAAAGTGGATTATAACGTACTAGCTCATCTTAGGAATTTTTCGGCCAAACTAAGCATCTACAACGCTTTGATCCTGTCAAAGAAGATGAGAAAAACATTGATCAAGGCCTTACTTGATCTAGAAATTTGCTTAACTCAATTGGCTATACATCCTCGGATAAAGTTTGTTCATTAAAAGAGAAACCTGGGGTAACCTTCACCAATGAATATTTGCTACTTGGTGTTATCGACCACAATCGACCACTCTACATTTCCATCAACATCGACAAATTTGTACTTTCTAAAGTTTTGGTAGATCTAGGGACGTCACTCAACTTAATGAGTCTACAAACATTAATATAATTGGATATTGATGCACAGGAGCTTATCAACAATAAGATGATGTTAAGAGGATTAAATCAGAAGGGATAAAGAGCACTTCAGTCGATTACGCTACTCATGAAGGTTGGTGAGTTAGTAACAACAACTAAGTTCCATAACATTGGCGCAAAAACTTCGTTCGATGCTTTCCTTGGTTGACTCTGGCTTCAAAAGCATAATATGGTCTCTTTGTCACTGCACTAATGCATCAAGTATTACAAATAAGGATAAGAACACTGCATTAAAAGGGATCTACAACAGTTCTAAATTCATGAAATAGGCATCCACGAAGTTGCCGCCTACTATGCTCCTCCAAGGAAGACTCTTTTCCTGAGAAGTTGTGTCAAATAAGATTGAAGATTCAAAAGGACCACAAGAAAGAGATCATTCAACTCCAATTCAATGTTCTTCTACCACTCTGTAGTGAGTTGGTGTAGGTTCTCTTAGTTCACACATCTATGATCAGGGTCAGGGACGCGGGCGAGGAAGACCAACACAATTGTTGAACGGAATAGTCCAACTATCAGCATCAAAGTAGAAGGAAGCTTTAAAGAAGTTAAGTCCGATGAAGAAACAATGATGATAAACCAGAAGAAACCCCAGTTCAAGATCTCCTTTGAGGATACGGATAAAAGTGAATACGAGTCGATGTATTATCGGATTAACCATTACGTGCAAGACATGAACTTAACTTTTATTCACTCCCATAAGGTTGAGAGTCTAAAGGTCAAGGAATTCTGGGGTGTTAGTTTGAAACTGATCAAATTTTACCGTGCTTCTCCTTCTCATAATTTGGAAACTCATGTAAACAAAGAAGAAGATGATGCTAATTAATTAATGAAATTACCATTTGGATATTTTTTCTCATCTGTAAAAAAGCTAATTCAACTGGGTTATGTGTTGAAACAAATCTTGAAGGATAAGCTACAGCTCTTTGAGAAGTTATGAAATGTTAATTGATGGTCTCAGATTTGGTATAATAGGACCAATTGATAATTCAAAATTTTGTGTGGTTGTTAAAGGCAGATTGAAAGAGGATTGTCTTGATATTGAAAATGATTTTGAAGAATCTCTAATTGATGATGCTCTGCCAGAGTTTGAAGAGGAAACTAAAATAACAGTTGATGAATTAAAAGAAGTTAATCTCGGGACTAAGGAGCAGCCCCGACCTACATTCGTAAGTTCTCTACTCAACGAGGAAGATTCTACGGATTTGACCAAGTTACTATCAAAATTCAAGGATTGCTTCGCTTGGAGTTATGACAAAATTCCAAGATTATCTTTGAAAGTTGTAGTTCACAACAAGCTCCCAGAAGAATATGCCTTGAAAAATAACCACTAGTCATTGTCGGGTAAAGAAAGTAATAGACACTAACTTTGCGTGAGAAGAACAGTCTCCCACATGGTTATCTAACATTGTATTGGTTCCCACATGGTTATCTAACATTGTATTGGTTAATAAGAAAACTGGATAAATTTGAGTGTATGTCAACTTCAAGGACTTAAACAAACATGTCCAAAGGATGAGTTCTCGTTTTTGACCCAACCCGCAATTACACAGTAATTTAGCTTCTAAAAGATGTCTAAAAGATGACAAAAAACTTGACCTTATTTATATTTAGCGGCTAGTGTGCAAAATCAAAATGTTATAAAATTTAGAGGATAGTTTACACAGTTGGGGTACAATTCAAAGTAAATATATTATTTAAAGGAATAGAGGGTTTTCTTTTAAGACCCTAGTATCAATCCCACAGAGAAGCGAGGTAAAAAATTGCTTAGGCTAATTTTAGTCTACTACTATCTGTCCTTTGGAATGTCGATTAAAGTGATTTTTCTAACAGCTACTTTTAAATGAAAATATTAAATATAAAGATAACTTTTATGAATATAAAGATAAATTTTCTAGATAAATTGGTTTGAAGAATTTTGAGATGTTAAAAAGTACCTTTCTCGTGCAATGACCTTGATAATGTGTAGGAATGAAATGCTTAAAATATAATGTTGTCAGTGACAAATTGAAGCATAACTATCTTTACCCCTCCTGGTGCTAGCAAAGAACATTGGCTAACCAAGAGTTTTCACAAATTTATGTAGTAGTGCTAAGTAGATTTTAGCCTCTCACTTCCAGATTATCCACTGTACCCTCTCTATAAGACCTATTAGAGATCCTTACAATCCAAAATCTAGATCAAATTGATAAAAAATCTAGCTTGTCACCGAAGAAACATCAATTCTACACACATTAAAACTTATCTCCCTATCTATTTTCACTCCCCTTCGGACGATAGCAATAGCTCTTACCAAAGTGAAGTGTCGTACTCACTAGTTGGGTGAAATCATAGCTCTTCCGGGTCATTATGTTTCACAATAGATTTTAACCTCACAAGTGATCAGTTTGTAAAGTCAACTAAGAGCCGATGAAGGTACCATCAAATTAATAAAATAAGAAAATATCTATGCAAAAATAAATTTTTGAACATGCATTTAATTCATTAAAAAAGAAAAGTAAAATGAATATAATGCATAAGCAATAAAAGAATTGATAGAATTAAGTATTAAATTGTGCCAACAAGGAACATATGTCTACTTACCCTCTTTCGAGTGTATAGTTATGCTTATTATTCTATTAGTTTTAGGCAACTATGGGTCACCTAGAAGCCTCTAATAGAAATAGATCATTAAATTATTTTTTCTTAAAAGTTGCATTGCCGCCTAAACTATTTTATTAGCCAATCGGTCAATGTGAGTGCACTCAAGTTGCAAGATCACTTCTCTCCCAAGTCTTAGTTTCACTTGTAATAGATTTTAATATAACTTATTGCCACTTAAGTTATGTCAATGAAGCAAAGGAGATTTTACTCATCACATGAAAATAAAAATAATTTTATCATAAAACAAATTTTCCTATACATGCCACTACTTCGTATTTAAAAAAAGTGTAAGGAAAATTACTTATGAAGCATGGATATAACACAACAGAAAACTTCATTTAAATCAAAGAAAATCCATTAGAAAGTGTTTGCAACCATTGCAAAAAAATGAAGATCACAATACTTAGTTTTTTTCCTTCAAAAGAAAAAAGAAAATCTCTCCAACAAATTCTCCTATCGACCCATGTGCCACTCATACTTCCTTGCTTATATCTCTCAAAATCCCTCACCAATCTCTCCAAAAAATATGAAAATCTACATCTCCGTACTCACGCCAAAATCATCTCTCTAATCTCCCTAATTCTCTCATAATTACTTCTCTAATTTCTTTTCCTAAAACTTGTCATGAGATGTCAAGCCTCTCTATTTAAAAAGAAACAAAAACCCCTCCATTCTCCCAGAGATACATCTCTTCATCCAAGAGACACATACTTTCATTCCAAGACACACATTGATGCCCGATTTTTGTGGACTATTTTTTGAAATATTTTTCAATACTACAAAACACACACACGACAGTGATAATAATAAATATGTAATTCAAATCCAAATAAAAATGACTTTATGAAAAAAAATTTATCCTTTAAAATATTTAAACTGCAAAACCCGTAATAATAATGTAAGTATATGTAAGCTAAGAAATCAGAGCTTTTCATTGTCATCCCTGAAACCTCATCAATTTCCTAAATTAATGTTCTCTTGAGTTTCATCACTGCAAGAGAGGAAGTTCCCCACTAAAAGCCCCATTTCTACAACCCTTTGCACCATACTTAGGCCAAAGACGCACCACCCTTCGATCGAACCCCTATATAAACATCATCTTATAGAAAGGTGACACTTCAAGGATCTTTGTTAGACTCTATTGAAGCTTCTGCTAGCATCCATTTCATGCTACACCTCTTGGAAGAAGCTGTGAGTTAAAATACCTAATTTTAATTTCAATTTTGGCCTTTTGTGAAACAAACTTAAAATCTAGGATGTGCTAGTATATATATGTGCATCTTGATTAGATGAAGCTGTAGGAATAAACCCTACATGATTTAGTTTAGAATCTATGGAGAAATTAAGTTTTGACAATGGACGGTTTACATGTTAAGTCATTTGGGGATGATGACAAGGAGTCGTCCGATCGCGTGTGTATCAGATGGATGACCCAGATCACACTGGAAGAAGGAGTGTTTCATGAACGCAGAGCCACGTGGAAGCTGAAGCAGATGGCAACATCAATTTAGAGCACATCACATGGAAAGTTGGATGGGTATGATGTTGCGGTTGCGCCAAAGTGGATAAGTAGAAAAATAGGGCATTTTTTATTTAAATAAATTTAAAAACATTAAAAAGTCATAACTTGGTGTAGAAAAATCATAAAAGTAAAATATGATCCTTGAAGCTTTACATAAATAGAGCAATGTCGTGGCTAATGGGAACTATGTTAGGAGCAAACAAAGTTTGTGCCTTCGAAGCTAGTTAGTTTTGACACTTTTTTATTTTTCTTAGCTAATTTGGAATCTTATTCAATTATATTTTAGTTTGGGCTTCATGTAAAGTTTTAAACCCATTGCTTGTCTCAAGAGTCTCAAATTATAAACCCTATCATTTTATATTTTTCATCTAAATGACTTCTTGATGAAAAACTTTAGACTCATTTAACGTCATATCATTCAGTTAGAGAAGATATTGCTCTCTTAAATAAGGGAATATAAATTCATATAAATGTATTCACAAAGAGTGAAACATTCATGATAACTAAGATTTCCAACAAAACACTTCATAGAAGTGATATATAACAAATAATAATAATCATAAACATATAGGCACGAGCACTATAAGTGCATTTGCATCTGATCTTCAGAAATTAAGTGATATGATATTATCTAATGTTGTATCTGGGATATAACTACGTGATTGAAATCCTCTTTGAAAGACAGATGACATGCAATGATTGGCAAGATCAGTCCCACTCCCATTTATGACCAAAGCTGATCCTGAAGGTAGAGTGAGACCTCGCAAATTCTCATGTGCATATGATGGAGATAAAATGTGCCAAAATATCAACCTCTTAGTCATGAATTTGAGTATCAAAGGAATTTCATCCACTTCTTTGCTTCATATAATATCAAGTGGATTTCTTTCATGATCTCAAATATAGTTGTAACAATATCCATTTTCAAGTGTTGCTCAACTCTTGTCTTTCATCCATTTCTTTGGTTCAAAATGAGTACACCTCTTAAGTTCTCCTTGGAGACCCTTTTCGTGAAATTTATAAATAGCCATAATATTCTTCTATTGTTGGATGTCAAGAAAAACTTTAGTATAAAACTTTATTTCTTCTAAGAAGTTGATTATTTTCCCCAGACTCGTTCAACGTACTCAAAATCTTGTATCCTGTCTAGTTGCACCTAGCTAGCAGATCATCAGTGTCAATATTTGAATATGAATATAGTGATTTTTCTGATTTATGCAATGGTAGCTCAATGGGTAAGTGATCCCAATTTTTTATATGTAAGGATTTATGAAGTTGACACAACTACAGTGCCAAAAAATTGATCCTTATATGAAAAGTAAGTTGTGGAAATTATATATAAATATAAGCAATTAATAATAGGATTCTACGCAAGTATACATATCATTAAGTATACATATCATTATCAAGCATTATCAAGCAATAAAGGACTTTTTATTTAAGCCCCAAATATTGATCCCATAGGGAATGTGTAAATTGACAATTTTAATTTTTACTAGGAAATTGACAGAAAATCAAATGAAATCACTGTCACTAATTTCGAATGTTGAGATGTTATCAAAATTAAAGTAATTAAAGTACTTAACTATTAAAATGAAAAGTTTAAAAAGTAAATACTAATCTACTAACTATGTTTATGTAATGAAGATTCCTTATGTGAAAAAGCATTCTTCCCACTACAATGAGGTTCTGGTGAAATGAGATGAGATAAATATTTATAATATGTATTGTGCCAAATAGGAGCAATTATAATTCTCTACCCTGATACAGTGCATAGAAAATCATTGGCTAATCCTAGGTTTAGTCCCTAAATCCGTGGCTAGGCTAGGAGGATACTGATTTCCACTCTATAGCTCCCACTTCCCTTCTCCTTAAGGCTAACTCTCGCTTTAGTTTCTAAAAACTAAGACCGAATTGGGGATTTTAGTTTTTCACCCTAAGGATTCTCCAATTCTACACCCAACAAAGAATATTTTCCTATTTATTTGCACTTAGTTCGATGAAAAAATTTCTTCTCCATAAAATTAAATGTGATCCTTACTCTGTTGTAGAACTCATACTCCATTTCCCGGATCATATGTTTCACAACATATTTTAACAATTCAATTCGTCAGATCAAAATGTAAATTAAGTTTGGAGTTGAAAAATCATCACAATTTATTTTATATTTTAATATTGGCACATCATATTATCTCTTCATTTCACCATATCTCAGATTAGGGAAAAAGATAGAGTGAAATACTTAGACTTAATGAGAGAGACACAATAAAACATAAATTTCATATATAAAAGAAAGTTCATACAACACTAATAAACAAATAAAACTTATCTGAAACTCACTTATCCAAATAAAACTTATCTGAAACTCTTTCTCAAAGAAAATCCATTGTAGCCTTTCCTTAGAAATACGGGAAGAAGATATCTCTCACTTTTCTCCTTCTCCAACACTCTTACAAAAAGTTTCACACTAAATCTCACCACATAAACCCTAAAATATAAAAGGAAAATCACTAATGAACTCCAATATGGTGGTGGAATGAAGATGGATTATGAAGAATGGCGAAAATGAAGCGTGATGGAATGTCTTGGAGCGAAAAGGAGTCACTTTCCTGATGAATATTGGCCCCATCTAAAGCACAAGGTCGGTTCTCCAAGAGGTGCCTCCAAAAACTCTTCAAAAGCCTCCAAAAACTCTTCTGCCTCCAAAAACTCTTCAAAATCGTCCAAATACATTGAACCTTCTAGAAATGGGGGCTGAATCGCCTTTGGCGCCGTCAACGCTAGTTCTGGTACCTTTGGTGCTGAGTGAAAATTTTGATTGTTTTATTGTTCTGCGCCATCGGTGCTGCCCTTGGAACGATCGACATTGAGTATTTCTTCAAAAACATCATTTTGACTCTAAATTCCATCCTTTTTGCTTTTTTTGCTTTCTTTTTTTGCTTTAAGTCTTAAAAATCAACAACCTGCAAGAAAACATCAAAATACCTTCCATTAAGGTGCAATATCACCAAAAATAAGTATAAAATATGGGTCTAAAAATGCATATATTTTTGATGTATCAGTAGCGAGGGTGGAACATACTTGAACTTGTTGTTCTGAACCACTTAAGATAGCTCTATGGTTAGGTATTCTTCAAAATTAGGTGCTTGTTTAGCCTATGTCTCTCTGGCAATCCTAGCGTACTTTTTTTGTCATTCTATTGTTATTTATTCTTTATGGCTTAATGAAGACCATGCTTGACTTGGGATTCAATAGGTGCTTTAGTGGACTCGTCACATTCCTAAAATGCAACTGAATTTTCTTACTTCCTATTTCATGAAGATCTGTTAGTTTTTTCCTGCATAGAGAATTCAATTAATGATTTTACTTCAAGGACTTATTTAATCTTAGCCACAGTTATCACCAAATTATTACAGAGCATATAGAGATCCTCAAATCCCATACCAAATTTGATGATCAGATTGTTTGTTAAGTAGATTTGCTCAACTATTAGACGGATACTATCTTTGAAGGATAAAATGATTCTTCCTGACAATATCTTCTTGCAATCAAGAAAATGAAAATTGAAATGTCATCTAAAGCTCAACAATTTATTTTTAAAATTTTAAATATTTTTAAAGTTATATTGAAGATGTTATTAAAAATTTTAGAGGAGTGAAATGTTTTGACTTTTATTAGTCATGAGTTTAGAAATGATAGTAGGGTTCAGGATTTCATCAACACTTGATTTAAATAATTTTAACATAAATCAGATCTCAAATTGAACAAATTGACACTTCAAATTTTCATTATGACTTCAAATATTCAACAACAACTTGACCCCTCAATGAAGCCCCCTAAACAGCTTAAGAGATCATTGGACACATTCAACATGTAGTATTTATTCAAGTAACACATATTGATTGAAAGTAAGATATGTTCACCCTTACAATATATTAATTGATAGGAATCTCCTTGATAAACTTTCTCTATCACAAATGGACCTTCCCATATTGGTTAAAAACTTGCCACTAATCTTTCAGTGAGCTAAAATTAGTCTTCTAATGACTAAAACTAATTCACACATACAAAAAAGTTTTGTATCCAACTAAATTGTCATGTGATTAAACCATCGATGCTTAGTACACTTCAATATTTTGTTTGTCTATCAAATGGGCTTCTTCTTGTCCTTGAATTTATTCTCATCGTAAATTGACATTCTGTTCTAGAGGATTCATCAAGCGGGTTGCAATTTGTAATGAGGGAAGTTGAACCTATGAGGAAGCACTACTTCGGACCCATAGACTAGTGAAAGAAAAATATATTGAGTTGGGATCCTTTGTATAGTTCGGTTAGCCCACAGAGCTTCCACCAGCTACCCATGCCATTGTCATTTATTCTGATCTAGTATCTTCTTTATAATCTAGACAACCTTTTATTGAATGCCTCAGTTAATTCGCTTGCCTGGGGATAGTTGATCACTGAGTAATGACAGTACATTGTGACTCCTTCAAAATTATTAATATTAGTATTTTTGAAGGCAATACTATTATTAGATGTTATTCAACAGGAGACACCAAACCTATAAATGATATGATCCTTAAAAATTTTTAGTATATAAAGTACGTTCACCTCTCTCAGAGGAAAACTTATGTCCATTTTGAGAAATAATCTATTACAAATATAAACCTATGTCCTTTAAATGAAGGAGAATCAATAGGTCATATAATATTTGTGCCTCATCACTCAAAGGCTATGAAGCTATCGTTGGATGTAACACATTAAGAGGTTAATGTAAAACTACTCCATCGACTTGACACTTATGTCAGCGTCGAGCACTCTCCATGAAATCATTAATCATTATTGGTCATTAATATCTCATCCTCTCAATCATAACTTTCACTTTAGGGAGAGATTGGTGGGCACCATAAAATCCAAAGTGCACCTCTTTAACAATCATCCGGGCTTCATGATTATCCAAGCAATGTAACTGTATATGATCAAAAGATCTTTAGTAGAGTGTATTATCTAAGAGAGTAATAGATAATGCTCCCAAATTTATGTGGTATGTGAGAGCTTAATCTTCAGTAAGTTTTCCTTCTCGTAAGTATTCTATGAAGGGTTGTCTCTAAGGATTCTTCATGTGTTGATGTGGGAACTTGTTCCCAAGACCTCAGTTTACTTATGTACTTCATAACTATCAGGAAGATGGACTAAGAAAATTAAACTTCAATTAGGATTGATTCTTCTTCCAAGAAGATTATCTCTTTAGTCAGCTTTGCCAAAGCATCCACATTGGTGTTATACCACGAAGTATTTGGTACAAGATGGGATCTGGTATTAGCTCAAATAGTTTCATAGTATATTAATGATACTGATGAAACATAGGTTTAAAAATCATGTAATTCACATCAATTCGGTTGATTACCAATTATAAGTCTCCAAAGATTCCAATTCCTTTGATTTCCATCAAGATTGTTAAATGCAAACTAGTGATTAGTGCATCATACTCTGGTTCATTATTAGTAAAAAAATTTGATAACTGATAGGAGAATCTTAAAATTCTTCGATCAAGTTCTATAAAGATTAGTGCTATTTTTTCTTTGCTTGGGATAGTTGTATGTGAGTTGACATCATTCTTTGTGGATGAGGTGTTGTCAAAGCAGAATTTTCAATAATGTTTATATTGTTCTTCAAGGAAAAGGATTTGTTCATCAAGAAGATCATCATTTAAAGAAGAATTTGTAGGCAATGAATGTGCTGCTATGAAGTTAGCTAAAGCTTGAACTTTTACGACACATAAATAGAAGAATGTTATATCAAATTATAACATAATTTTTGGCCATCTCGTTAATTTTCTAGATAGTATCAGATGATTCATCAGATACAAGGGATTAAATCTAAATATAAGGCTAATTTTATGAAAGAGCATTAGCTTTACTTTTTTTACCTTAAAAATTAAGGCTAGACAAAGTTTTTCAATAGGAGCATAACTCTCTTAAGTCAGTACTAGTCAATGACTCAAGTAGTATAACACATTCTAATTTACCATCTATTTTATTTATGTTAATAAGGTGTCAAGGGATTTGTTTACCAACAATATACAATATTAACGGTCAAACTGGGATGGGTTCCTTTAGTACTGGAAGTGTTAGTAAGTAATATTTTATATTTTTAAATGCTTGTAGGCCTTTTTCATCCTAAATGAGTTTGAGAATCATTCTAGAAAAAGCAAAAAAGTTTTGATATTTAACAAAGAGCTTATAGATAAAGCATCTTAGATATGTCAACCAAACCTAAAAAAGTTATTAAGTATTATTTTATATTTTCAAATGCTTGTAGTCATTTGTCATTTTTAATGAATTTGACATTCTTTTTAGTCAATGTAGAAAAGGTTGACATTTGTCAGAGATGTTTGAGCTAAAACGTGTTCGATATGTCAACCTACCCTGGAATGATCCTAAATGAGTTAAGATTTTCTAATATCGCTTAGTTTTCCTTGAATCTATGTCAATCTTGTAATTTCGTACTACAAATCCAAGGAATTTTGTAGAAGTTACGCAAAATGTACATTTTATGGGGTTCATCTTAAGATTATATAGACATAATCATTCAAATACAATTCTCAAGTCATAAAAGTGATCTTATTTTACTCTACTTTTGATGACCAAGTCATCAACATAACATTTAACTTGTTCATGAACAAGCTTATAAAAAATTTTAGTCATAGCTCGTTGATATGTGACACCAGCATTTTGTAAGCCAAAATGCATGACTTTATAATAATAAGCTCCAATGGGCATCTAAAATGCAATATTTTTCTCATCATTCCACACCATTTTAATTTGGGTTTTACATGAAGAGTCATCCATAAATAAGAAGATTTCATGTGAGGATATAATGTTTATCATTAACTTTGGTATGGTGATACACCAAAATAATATGTTATTTTAGGTATCAATTTTATGCTCATTTTTGGTGATATTGCACTTTAAATAAGGGTATTTTCATGTTTTTTGTTGCAGGTCTATCAATTTAGGCATTTGGAGCAAAAGTAGCAAAAAGTACAAAATTTGGAGCCAAAACAGTGAAGTTTTGAATTCTAGCGCATGATGCGCCAAATTTGTCCCAGATATGCCAGATTGGCGCCAGATGTGCTAGATCGATGCCAGATGCGCCAAATCGAAGCTAGATGCGCCAACGCCCAGATCAGTCGATCTTCAGCAAACTGGGGCATGTTGCGTCAAATTGGTGCCATATGCACCATTTAACAGAGAGTTGGTGCATATGCGCCAAATTCAGTGTCAGATGCACCAGGGATGACTTTTTAGGAATTAAGGCATTTTAAGAGAGTTTTGCGCAAATTTTCAAAGGGACACTTGTTTTAAACATCTCTTGGAGTAATTCAATGCATCTATACACTTTGAAAGGTTCTTTTATGAAGGGATATGTCTCTTGAATCAATGGATATGTCATTTGAATTCAAAAAAGTTACCTTTTAGGCAAAATTTTGGTGGGAATTTTGAATTCTTTTTAGAAAGAAGTTTAGGCTTGAAGAGAGGAGAAGAGGAGTTTTCGAAGGGGGTGAGTAGAGAGTGTAGCATGTGGAGATTTTATAGAGAGAGAGAGAGAAAGTCAAGGGCTTGGAGATTTTTCTTCAAGGATTGTAAGTGGAGAGGGAAGGTGAGAGATTTCTTCTTCATTACACTTCTAAGAGAGAATTGAGAGTGTTTGTAAAGAGAGAAAGGCTTAGAGAGAACTTCTAGGAGTTTGCTTGGGAAGGACTGTGAAATAACTTGTCTTTTATTTCTTTTATTTTTTAAACTTATTTTTATTAATGAAATCTATGTTTTGTCGTATCCTTCTCATGAATTCTGAGTAATCTTCTTTATCCTTCTCCCTACTTTGAGATATGGTTTTGTGAAGAATTAATTTTGTTTTATATTATTTTAAATATTAATAATTTGTGATGATTTGAACTCTGATCTTCAATTACTTTTTTATCTGACCAATTGAATTATTAAAATGTGTTGAGAAACATATGTTTCGAAAGGCTATGATTTCTACAACATGGGGAGAATCACATTTGATTTCATGAAAGAGTATTTCATTCATGGAATTGGGTGCAAATAAATAGGAAAATATAAAATCCCCAATTTGGTCCAGTTGATTAGAAAGTAATGCGAGATTGTTAGCCCTTAGGGGAAGGAGTAGTGGAAGCTCTGGAGTGGCAGCCAATATCCTCCCAGCCTAACCACAGAATTAGGGACCAAACTATGGATTAGTCAATGTTTTTTATACACTCGGAAGAGGGTAAAGAATGGGATTACTCCTATTAGACACAAAATAATTTTTATATATGTTTTCAAATGAATTTAATTTCTTCACAAACCATATACTCATTGTAAAGGAGTGTAAAGGAGAATGATACTTTCTTAAATTTTAACTTTTTGTCACAACATCTTAGTTTTAAAATTTCATAATTTTACTTTTGAATGTTTAGAATTTAGTTTAGTTAACTTTGTCTTTCAACTGTATTTTATTTAACATTCACCTGTCACTTAATATTCAAACTTCGCACTTTACTTTTTGTATTTTTAAAATAGTACTTTACATTATAATTTAAGAACTTATTTACAGGCATTTCCATTTTCCCTGTGGGATTGATATCATTTCGAACTTCCATGTGGACTCCATTAGAGCCCTTTATTAAGAGCCCTTTATTACTTGAGCGACACATATACTTGCATTATTTTTAAAGGGTATTTGGCAATTTAAAGATTTTTAAAAGATAAAACTATTTTAGCTAAAGTTATTTTGTAGGGATTGATTTGCATATTTATTATTGTATCTGTCGTGTGTATTTTATAATATTGAAAAATATTTACAAAATTAACGCACTAAATCCACGCGCATCAAGTTTTTGGCGCCGTTTTCGGGAAAGTAATAGAAAGTAGTAGTAAGCTATTTTATAATTTATAGTATTTTTATTCAAAAAATAAAAAAAGAGCATTTGTAGTTTATTTTGAATATTTTCTTATTTAAGTGTGTTTGCTTATTTTTAAATTATTTGTTGTATTTGTTTATGCATCGTGTAAGATCTGAAAATTTAGCACCTTATGATTCTGACTTAAAAAGAACAATTAGAAAAATTTGAAAACAACAAAAAGAGATAGATCATATTAGGATAGATCATATTAGCAAAATGGCAGCAAAATGGCTTGCAATTTGACTAATGCTGGAAATGAAAATGAACACCATCAAAGATCTTTAAGATATTATGCTAATCCTACAGCAGATAAGATTCATTTAAGTATACAAAACTCTACTGTAGCTGCCAATTCATTTGAGCTTAAACCTGCTACTATCTAAATGGTTCAAAATAATCAGTTTGGGAGAACACCAACTGAAGATCCTAATTTACACCTTGCTAGTTTTCTAGAATTATGTGCTACATTTAAATATGATAGAGTGTCAAATGATGTTATCAGACTTAGACTTTTCCTTTTTTACTAAGGGATAAAGCTAAGATGTGGTTAAACTTGTTAGCACCTGGATCTATCAGAACCTGAGGAAATTTATTACAAAAATATTTATTTAAGTACTTCCCACCTTCAAAAACTGCTAAGCTTAGAAATGATATTACATCTTTTTTTCAGTTTGAAGGGGAATCATGCCTATGAAATGTACATGATATTTCTTTTAAAGATCTCTTTAGAAAGTGTCAACACCATGCATTAATAGATTGGTTAATAATTCAAACTTTTTTTTTATGGATTAGTTGGATATTTTAGATCTATAATTGACGATGTTGCTGGTGGAGTCAAAACCATTCGATGAAGCATATTCTTTAATTGAAGAGATGACTACTAATAATTTTCAATGACCCTCTGAAAGGGTAAATCCAAAAAGAGTAGCCAGTATTCATGATTCTGATGCAATATCTATGTTAGCTGCACAAATAGCTGTTATATCAAAGAAGATACATCACTGTGGAATGAATTATTCTCAGACATCATCTGTGCTTGAAGAAAATTCGTTGGAACAAATGATAGAATCACAATCTTCTTACGATACCTTAAATGTAATAAATAATCGTTCTAATAATCCTTATGTCAATTATTATAATCTCGGTTGGAAGAATCATCTAAATTTTTGTTTGAGTAATAATAATTCTAATGTTACAAATCCGCAATGGGGAAACAACACTGCGAACCCATTGGGAAACTCCAACAATCAAGGAAATCCAACTTATAAACCTTATTACCCTCCAGGATTTAATAATTTTCAGAGTAAGGAGAAGAAGTTGTCAATGGAAGAATATATATTGCAAATGGGGACTCAATTACAAAGTCAAGGAGCTGCAATTAGAAACATGGAAAATCAATTGGGATGTATTTCTACCGCACTTAGCAATAGACCTCCAGGAACATTACCTAGTAATGTTGAAGTAAATCATAAAGATCAGAACAAAGAGAAAATTAAGGTTATTCAACTTAAAAGTGGAAAAGTATTAGAAAATAGAGTTAAAAAAGAAGTGGAAGTTGAAGTTGAAAAAGATGAGGTGGAAAATGAAAAATCTGGTGAAGATTTTCATTTTAAGTCAGAAAGTCCTATTAAACCAATGAAAAAACCCCACCACCTCCATTTCCTCAAATATTGAAGTAGAAAAATAAAGATAACAAACTTTCAAAATTTTTAGAACTATTGAGGAAATTAACGATAAATATTCCTTCGTTGAAGCCTTGGAATAAATGCCAAGCTATGTGAAGTTCATGAAGGATATACTTAATAAGAAAAGGAAGTTTTTAGATAACGAGACTATTGCACTCAATGAAGAGTGCAGCGCTATAATTCAGAAAAAGCTTACTAAAAAACTCAAAGATCCTGAAAGTTTTACAATTCCTTGTGCTATTGGTAAGAGATTTTTGAGAAAAGATTTATGTAATTTAGGAGCCAATATTAATCTTATGTCGTCATCAATTTTCAGAAGGTTGGGCTTAGGAGATATTTCACCTACGACTGTAACTCTTTAGTTAGTTGGTCGTTCGATTACCTATCTTAAAGGATTTATAGAAGATGTTTTAGTAAAAATTGATAAATTTAAGATGTTTTAGTAAAAATGTTTTAGTAAAAATTGATAAATTTATCTTTTCTGTGGACTTTATTGTATTAGATATGGAGGAAGATAAAGAAATTCCTATCATTTTAGGAAAACCATTCCTGGCCACTGGAAGAGCTTTGATACATGTGCAAAATTGAGAACTAACTTGTCGGCACTATTTTTGGTGTGGGGTTTGCCCGTAAGAAGTTTTTGGTCATCGGAATTGAAATCTCGTTGCCCGCTTCGGAAGGACGTTTTTTTTTTTAAATTTAATTTTGAAAAAGATGAAGTCAAACTGACCCCATAATTTTTATAGTTTAGATGAAATAGCACTTTATCACAAATCATGTATCTATCCCGAAGGATGAACACAAGAATTGAGAGTGAGAATCGATCAAATAAACTAAATAAAGTTATGACATCCGTTTGGTCTGCGAAACCAATATATTGGCCAACAAGTTCCCCTATTTAATATAAGGAATTAAATAGGGTTTATATTATGCTGGGTTCGGGAAAAGCTTCCTATAAGGGCAAGCCCCTATAGTTAATTACATCTTAGATAATTGAAGTTACCTAAGAATACTCTCGATAGAAATCAAGGAAAAATTATCTTCAAGGAGTTCAAATGGTAAGGACATCTCAAAGATATCGGACTAAGAAGTATGAAAGGGGATTGGTTCAAATTTTGAACATTTTATTTTGGAGTCCAAAAGAGGAAACACTAGAGGATGTCAC